>NW_010290754.1:15541-38191 GCF_000700745.2 Antrostomus carolinensis | reverse complement strand
GAAAGAGTAAAAATTACTTGCTTACACTACAAGAAAATAATCCTTCAGGACTTATGTTTTCCTGGGAATTTTCCCCTTGCTGGTGACAGTCCCAAATAATATTGATACAGAAATTTAAATTTATCTTATAAGAAAAGTGATACGAAATCAATTTACTTTGTGGTACTTCTAATTTTAAAATTAAAGAGAGATGAAACACCTTAGAATGCAGTTCTCATTGAATTTATTTTCCAATAAAGTTTATAATTTTCAACTAAAGTTGGATGAAAATATTTCTGTTCAGAATATAAGCCTGCTGTGGATCAAACCCTGGTTTCTTTCTACATATCATAAGTCTATTACAAGAAAAAGTTGCATTTAGTGAGGATTTAACTTTGGCTTTCAAAGCTTAGATACGTGTGACACTGGAAGTCTCTCATTTCTGTGTATTCACGTCTGCTTAACAATTAACCAAGAATTACTTTTCCAACTGTGTCTAATTTAGCTTTTGTGCTTAATTTCTAGGATTAAATTAAAAACAGATGGTCCCTGAGTGGTAAAATGATCATAAATTAGTTTTATATATTGAAATTAACATAGCAAAATATTAAAATGAAACTGAAGTGCATTTTTTGCTGTGCCTTGCTTTTTATAAAAGTTAGCATGATGGTGCATGTAATTGAGCAAACTTGCACTGCAGATCTGGAGCCCTAAAACTCCATCTGTCCAGAGAGTCACTTCCTACAACAGGGGGTACTTTTCCACAGAATTATACAGAATAATTTTCTGTTCCTAATTGTGTACTGCTTTAAGACAGGACACGTATTAAGATCTAGAGACCTGCTCAAGCTCACAACACAGTTAGGGGCACAGGCCCTACAAATTTAGTGAGATTTAAGCACTCTTTTTCTTTCTGCACCCTATATGCTCTCATGTTCTCATCTTCCTCAGCTTCACATATTGTCAGCAAAGAGCTGCTTATCTCAGCATGCAAGAACAATCAGACCCTGAGAACTTAACCTAAGGAAAATTGTTTTAATTCTCATTCTTTTTCCTAGAAAGTTTCTTCAAGGGGAAGGTTCCCCTCTTCGACTTTCTTCCTAAGATTTTGGCATGAGATAGAGATGTCCTTATTCTACCGGTACTTCTTATGAGCAAGAGTTGTTAATTTCACAGACAAGAAAAAAGAGTTGTTTTTATGAACAAGTGGGACTTGTGAAAATATGGAGGCATGAACACATCATAGACAGAAAACCTTCTGCTTGTTTAAGCTATGTTAAAGGCATAACCTAGTCTAAGTGAGACATATTATTTAATTAATTAGTTAATTTATAAGATGGGTAGGAAAGAGGGCTTAAAGGATTAGGTCAACAGTATGAAACTTCTCATAATTTTTTAACAAGTAGGAAGCCTATTGATACTGTTTTTCTGAGGAACATCAAGCGTCTTAAAGTGTTTCTGATTTAGCTCTTCTATTTGGAAGGGCTGAAAAGTACCTTCCATCATCTCCTTCACCTCAGCCATCCTGCTCCTCTCCCATGATACAGTAATCACCAAACCATTCTTCAAGAAAGCTGTGTCTGCAAGCACAAAGCAAGGTAGTAAGTATACATACATAGCATAGTAAGACAACGCAATTGGAGCTTATTTATCGCTATCCTCAAGGATCTTGTTCAAAGGACTCCTGCAGACTTTGGGGACAATAAATTAGCATTAGGCCCCTGGAATCATGTCAGAATTAACCTCTCACCTAAAATTCTGTTTGTTCTCCTGCATGACCCACACAATAAAAACATTTTTCTAACAATAAGTTATTCCCTTTTTATACATGAAAATCAAATGGCATTGCTGAGTGTTACAGTGATAGCTGTGCAGCAAGAGCAAGCCTATGCCACAGCACACAAAACCAAGAGGCACTAGTGCATGTTTACCTTGATTATCCCAGATTCCAACATCAGTCTACATGTACCCCTCCCATCCCTGTGTGACTGAGCTCTGAGCTTGCCCAGCTCTATTTCTGTTTGATCTCCCTCACCTGGCTCCTTCACCACAGCTGGAGTGGTGCTAGTTGCCTTGCCTTGGCTCTGGTGTGCAGAGAGATGGTTTCTTCCTTCCCTTCCTCTGCCCAGCAAAATGTTAGATAAAGTGGTACAGAGCATGCTTGCTGCTTGTGTAGTGTCATGGGAGAATCTGTGAGGAAAGAGGTTCAAGGAAGGATCCCATGCCCAGGTCAGGAGGCTATGAGAAGAGAGGGGACTAGTACCCCACTCATTAGGCTGCAGCCTCCCCCTGACAACCTACAAGGCAAAGCCTTGTCCATCTACTAAAAAGAGACAGTCTTGGGAGTAGGAAGTTTGCAGTGGAGAGAGTAAAGAAAGAGTTTCCTGCCCCAAGCCACAGTTCATTGATACCTCAACAACCTTGTTCGGTCATGTCATGATACTTTTTTTGATATCAGCACTGTGCACATACAGTCTCTAAGATAGTGAGGTGTTTACAGCAAACAAACACCTGAACATGAGCAAAAGCAAGAAAATCTTGCATTTGATTATGCAAATATTGAATAGTGGCAATTTGTTTTCCTTTATATTCCCAGAGTTTCTATATCTCAGAAAAAGAGGGAAAAGAGTAAAATTGCCCTTTTGACAGAGCACACTGTGGATGGAGCAGCAATTGTCTTCTGTCGCAGCAATTTCTACATTTGTCTCTTCTACCACTGCAAATCTAGGAATTTTGGTAATTTAACAGAATTCAAAAGACCATTTGTGCTGGCACATAGAGGTATCTTCCCTATTCTGTCTTTAGAGATCTTTGCTTCCATTTCCCCTTATATCTACCATTACATAATTTGTAACATAAGCACGTCATAGCATCTTACGTTGTCTTTCCTCAGCATGTCCTGTACACCAGACCAGAGGAATGGGAAGCTGACCTTGCCATTCTGAGACCAGGGTCCCAACTCCACCAAGAGGAAGCTCAAATTTACAGAAAAACAAAGCAAGGCATGTAAGAAAGTAGGAAGACTACAAAACCCCTACAAATATTGATTTCTCTCAAAAATAATAAATTTACCTGTCCTGGAAATAGTATTTTCAAAGCAGAGCATGGTTTACATATGAGCTCTGAACATGCTTTGCATTCCTGTAATACATCTGAACTCCCTCTCATATTTAACAAAACAACATGCAGCACTTCATATAGGACGCCGTATTATCATGCATAGACAATAACTATAGCTAAAGCTTACTATTAAAAATTTGGGGGTTTGATATCTTTTAGTAATCATGAACCTCTGGTGTACTTGAACTATATCCTATTAGACCTGAAGGGATCCTTATGATTAACTGCTGTGATGAAGAGGAATCATATTAATTAAAAAAAAAAAAAAAAAAAAAAAAAAAAAAGGGAGAAAAAAGAGGCCATCATTTAATTGTGAAAACCTTTCCAAATTAGGGATAAACCCACAGAAACAGATTAAAAGAAAAAAGTCCCACATCCTTGTGGATACATACAGCTCTTTTCTATTGTTTGATATATATTTTTCTGTGAACATTTTGCCTGTGGGGTTTTTTTTGTTTGGTTGTTTTTTTTTAATGGGCGGGGGTGTGTTTTTTGGTTGGTTTTGTTTGTTAAAATATGCTACAGTCCAAAGATCACAATTTGAGTCAGGTACATCTCTTGAGCTTGCTCAAAAGCTCCTTTGAGATGTGCTATAGTATCAGACATGAGCTGTCACAAAAGGAGACTCCACTGAAATATTAGCAGGACCTAATCCCTCCAGATAGATAGAAAACAGCAAAAGAAAAGTTGTTGTTTCCTTAGCAAATCAAGAAACATAAAATAAAAGGAGAGGGGGGAAAAAAACAGTGTTTTTCTGATTACACAAGCCTTTCACTAGTGAAGAAATTCCAGGGTCTCCAAGAAAGATGCAAAAACTGTGAAGTAGGAACAAGTGCTTTGTAAGCACCCTTAAGTAGACCTTGCTGGAAAATAGAAATTCTATTTTCTGAAAGCTTTCAAGGACTTGATGGGATTTTCTTTTTAGAAGCATAAGAACAGAATTTTAAAGGTACTAAAAATAAATGCAAATCAATCAGGAAATGGAGAAAAAAAATCCAAACATTTAAAAACTCTAGGGGTAGGACCAATAAAGTGAGCTATTTACTTCCAGTGAGTGGTAGAATTGAATACATTTTTAAGACACACTGAGAAATATTTAGAGCATTTTAAGGAAGCGAGACAATATGATTGCACAGGGAAAAAAAGACTGCCACATTTATATATTTTGCCTTTAAAGTTATGCAATGTTCCAAGACAATGACTACTTTTATTTTGTTATGCTAGCATATTAACACTAATAAGGATTTATCAAAACCAAGTTTTATATACTATAATATCACTGACACAGTGCATTCTGCCAAAGGATAGATGGCAACAGGCAGTTTTTGACAAACTAGTGCCTTAGTCATATAGGAAATTTTTTGCCTCATCTCATTTTAGGCAACTTATTCAGTTACTGAGTGGCATTAGACAAGCTATTCTAGCCCACTGGGGCCATAGTTCCCAAATCCTAGCATCCAGCCTGAGAGGGACTGAGCCAGCTGCTTTGCTCAAGCAGGCAATAATGAGATTGGTGAAAGAGCTGAGCCCCATGGCAGGGCACTGTCAGGACCAAAGGACCTGCTGGCACTGGACAGCCAGAGTCCCGTATTCTCAGAAGGTCACCCTCTGCAGCAAAAGCACAAGAGGTTCCATGAGGAGGGATGCAACCACACATCTGTCCCTGTCAGATGGCCGTGTGTGGATGGGCTTGGAAGAGAGGAGTGCTGTATTTTTCAGAGGCTTCATCTGGAAGCTCTTGCTCTTGACCATGCTGGTCAAAGAGGAGACAGAACAGAAGAATGCAGACTCTAAAAAACTCCTGATCTCCAAATAATCTCTGACTACACATCCTTCACAAGGTACTGTTGCTTTTCCATGTACCTCAGTTAATTTGGGAAGGTAAATACTCTAAAGGTTGCAGCTCCCAAACCTCTTCAAATGAGATATTTCCAGTACAAAGAAACCAGGCTGTGGGTCTTCTGCATGACTGAAGAACTGTGCTGCAGGCTGACAGAATCCTTCCTGGCCCTAGAAATGTTACATTTCCTTCTGAACAGCTTCACCACTACAGCAGGAGTGCTGATGCCCCCCGCCCGCCCCCCCCATCCTATCTGGTCTGCCCACCTAAATGCAGCCTGCTCTGTGGCATTTCTCAGCTATCTGAAGAAGTGACAGATTTTAATTCCATCTGTGAGAGACAGACCCAGATCTCAAGCCTTAGTTTATTGGTATGAAAAGACAGGCCTCACTGCTACAGCATGTGAGAGAAACCCTGCTCATCTTTCTCAGGAAACGGGGTGTATGACTTCAGTTGTGGTTGGGTTCAGATCTGCAACAGTAGCCCTGGCTCAGGTGCCCATACTCTGGAGAGACAGATAGTTTCAGACAAATACCTGTGTTTGGTGTTTAGCTCTTCCTGCACCCCTTCTCAGCATGCAGTTTTAACCTGGCAGCCTAAAGTGTGTGACTTCTGAGGCCATCTATGTATCTTACGCGAAGTACATTTATATACACACACATAGATGCAATTTATACGCGTGCACACAAGTCAGTACCTAGTTTCCATCCCCTCAACCTCTCACTAAAAAAAAAAAACAAAAAACCCAACAAACAAATAAAACCAGCCCCTCTTCTATCCTTCAGGGCACTTTCTGATTTACATTTCTAAATCTGACAGCAAAATAGATGGTGAGGAAGTTGCATCCCCACAAATTTCCTGAAAACCGGATGTTGGTATATCCGACAAGCTAAGGAAAAAACTAACAACCTAGCTCTCCGCAGAGTATCAGCTAACGAGAGCATTGATGGAAGTCTCAAACAGTAAGAAAGTCTTAATTGGACTTTGTGTCTTATTAGACATAGAGAACTCATCCAGAAGACAGGAAGACACAGGGACATAAGTGCTGCTACTTCTGCTAACAGAGTAGCTTGTTCAAGGTTGCCCTGAAGAGGTGCCTGGCAAGCCCTGTTTGCTCTGCAGAAAGCTCTTTGGACTGCCTGAGTCTTGGATCACATGCCAGAGCTCAACTTGACCCTAATTAGTATATCTTGCACTGGAGAATTTACTGTGAAAGGACTGTTGATGTTTCCAGATGTGAACACACAGACACTCTTCGGCGGGAAAAAGAATTAGTATTGCCTTTATCTACAAGATAAATGTCATGGAACAGTTCAGAAGAATTGAATGTTTGAAAGCCTGAATCATGTAAGGATAATCTTAATGAAAAATCCTGTGTATCAATATTTTACATTTGAAATGTGTGAATATAAAATTACTCTTAATTAATGAATCTTCATAAATATTGGATTATTCTAAATGCACTCATCATGAATGCATCTATCATTTGTGCACAGCTTAAAGGTGAAGTGCTTCTTAAGATCCTCTTCATTCACCAAAATTAGACTTTGATTTTGTTCTGACTTCTCTGACTCATATCCTTCCTTCTCCACAGTTCTTGCCAAAAAAAATCCTTGTCAAACCTCACTAATTCACACAACACAGAGTAACCTTTGCGCAACAATGAATTTTGCAAATTCATCCTTTGATGAACAATCAGAAAAAGAAGCAAGCATAACACATCATTAAGTGTACAAATACGCAGACAAGAGTGCTGTTTCATTTTCCTTTTTTTTTTTTCTGATGAAACTGTAATTTTAATTATTAAATCTAGTATTTTCTGTAATTTTCCAGAAAACATAGTATGTAATTTCTTCACAAGCTTTCATGGGAATACACAAATAAGAGATCTTTGCTAAAAAGCAGGGATAAAGTTGCATTTTTTCCACAAATTATAGAGAAAAGCCTTTACCTGCTGTTTGTTTGGTGTTTTTGTTTTGGGTTTTTTTGTTGTTGTTGTTGTTTTGGTTTTTTACTGTAAAGCAGAAGGCTTAAGCACTTTTCTATCTGAAATTAAGACCTATTTTGGCAAATAAAAATTTCAGGCCTTGATCCAAATAGCAGATGCCTACATTTGTTGAAAAATCTTGGGCAAGTTTCCTTTGGTTTCAGGAAACATATGAAAGAGCAGCTACATCAGAGCTCTTTCAAATCCCATTAAGTCTGTGGAAAAAATAAGCATTTCTGGGACATAATCACAGGTCTGATGAATCTCTTTTCTGTCTGTTTCTTTTCATTGGCTCTAAAGGTTGACTACTGTGAATGTGATAGGCTCTGGTATAAAAGTCTATATTGGAGTCAGCAAAAAAGATATAAAAATAAAAATTCTGGATCCAGCTCTTTCCCAGCTCCTGCCTACCTGTAGATCATGTTATCTGAGTGGTCTACACCATCTGAAGAAAATAAAACATTTTTTCAATGTAAGAGTGATCAAACACTGGCACAGTTTGCCCAGAGAAGTTGTGGGCTCTCCGTTCTTGGAGACGTTCAAAACCTAACTAGACTCAGTCCCGGGCAACCTGCTTTAGCAGGGAAGTTAGACTAACTGACCTGAAGTGGCTCCTTCCAATTTCAATCATTTTGTGATTCTGGGATCCTCTTCCAAGAGTATCCATATGGAAAAGAGATTTTGATTTCGATTTTTTTAATAGCAAGTTAGAAGTGCTCCATGACATGTTAATGTCAGTGCTGGGTGCCTGGGAAGGACTGTGTGTGCTTGAGATGTATTCATGCTGGGGAAGCAGGCAATAAGTACTGCTGTGCCACAGAGGGAGACTGAGTTGAGTGAGAAGAGAGAGGGTTTCTGCCAGCAGCATGAATGGGGCAAGTGTGAGGCATGCTGAGGTGCAGAGATTTGGGGAGGAGGAGATTGTGCTGTGTGGCTCATGCTTGTTACTAATGGAAGACCACTGCTCTGTGAGTGCTCTACAATATGAGAGGTAGAGGAGTACAGCTGGTAACAAGCTTTCATGTGAATCTGTAAGTCTTTTGGGACCATCAGCAAAGAAAATTGTCCGTGCCTATGACGCACTGGAAGAATGAGGATCTACTCTGTGAGCTCAAACTGTGTATTTAAGTTTAATTTTATAATGAATTTTTTGTATGTTTGAAGGGGAAGAGAAGAAGTATATGTATTCTAAAAATAGACATACTCTAGACAGAAAAGACAGGGTAAGAGCTGCAGCTGGTCTAGCATTTGTCACTGTACCCGGGGCTCTCTCCAAAATCCTGTTTTCATCATTTTCTCTTCATTGAAAATCCTTTGAAGTGGAGTCCACAGGATGAGGCCATCACATAAAGGAGACAGAGGTCTGTGAAGAGGCATTGCATGACATGCATGAATGGACCAGCAGTTGCATTCATGAGATTTAGGCAAGGACTGCCTGAATCAGGGGGTTGGACTCTGTAACCTGAACAGCAAAGCCTGCCCAGCTGGCTTGACAGGGGTCTATATCCAATGAGTGGTGGGACAAGCTGGGTCACAGGAGTGGGACCAGAACTGCTATACTACTTTTTCCTTTCAAATCTTGACTTATATACAAAAGAATAGGTCTTGCAATGCTTGCTCATCCTTTATTCTTTCATCTATCATGCTGCAAACCAAATTTTTGGAGGTAGAGGAGGCATATATTGTTGCTTCCCAGTACCAATTCACAGAGTACAAATGAATCACATGAAAACTATGCAAGATGCCTTATAAATAGAGTCTGAAATAGTTCATCTGACAAAGTACACACAGATACCATCAAAGTATTCATGGGTGAATGAATAATACAATCTGCTTGACATCTTAAAAATGGTGTATTAGGTGTATGTTCTCTAATGCTTGCAAAAAGCCATCCTGTGGGATCATCAATGGAAAAAAAGAGATTGGGAAAGTGAAAGTGAGTTTGTCTATGAGAAAGCCTCTCTAACTTCTGAACAAGGCATTCAATACCTATACATAAATATTACACTGCTCAAGACTTTCACACATATTGAGAGAGAAATGTTGCCAAGTTGCTATCTGGTGTTAAATGGGTTGCACACAATAGATGTAAGAAGCAAATAATTCACTGGAGCACTTGTGCATTATACAGAAGTTTGCTTTCAATGTCATCTTCCCTAATAAAAATGCAAATATAAAGCTAATACAGTTACATGAGCACTCAATAAACCTTAGTAAGAGCAAAACAAGTGTTGGATTGTTCTTCTAATACATTATATTCACATCTGATTCCTTCACTAATGTTCTTTTAGGAGTCACTTACTTCCATCATTTGAAAAGGTCACAATTCATATGTCAAATGGTTCTGTACTGTTTCAAGTCTAGTTTCAAACCAGATGAATAGCTTAGTGACCTCTGGAAGCTGTTGTCTTTACAATACGTGGATTGTTAGAACATTTTCTATATGAGGTACAATTAAATAAATATCAAAGTCAGCAACCCCTTGAGAGAGAGTAGTTTATCTCACCTAACTTCAGTCACCCGAGTTAGTCATCAGAGCTCTCTATGTAACTGATGGAAGTCTCTTGGATAGTTCCTGAAGGTGAGTCATCTCATCCTGAAATAAGAAACAAAGACAGGTGAGATTAATTGCCCTTTGAAGGTACTCATCTCTCTCCATCAGCTAAAGAGAGAGTTGACATAACTGCCTTAGGGTATCTTGGATGATTAGCTTTAAGATCTCTAACAACTTTTAGCTGTCCATTTGATCAATAGGATACTATGACGTGTAGGCACAACAGCTTTTAGAGATCCTGTTTCTCTACTCTTACTTCATAAATAACAAATGCTCTAATTTATTGGCAGACCGTATATGCATACTTATACATATAAATGTTCATATTTACATTTATATGTACATTTAAAAGATAGACAAGATATAGTGCTTTATATTTCTTTCAGTATTCCACTATTGTTTGCTTTAAATTTTTGAGACTGGATAATCATGTCCTTCAATCAGTTTTAATTATAGCAACTGTCAATTATCCTTCTGTTAATCTGAAGATAAAATAATTCTGCTCTTAACTTTCAGAATTTTACAGGGAGAGTGAACAGGATTAACATTTCAACAGATCCTAATTCCTGAAGAGGACCTTATTATTTCAACTGAGTTGAAAGTCATGCCACCTGCCTGACTATCAGGGATAGAGAGAGAGAGAAAAGAAGTATTTGAACACCAGAACTGACCATTCACAGTTATTTACCCCTAAATCTTATTTGTCTAGCTCTTAACGAGTAATGTTAGTGTGCACACAGAAAAAAAGCTTAGCGATAACGGTCATGGCCAATACCTGAACAAGTTTGGGCTCACCAACTCACAGCAAACTAAAAGAAAGGCTTATTACAGCAGATGTTAGCTGCATAACGATTTTGTTAATGACACAGCACCATTTTCTTCAGTTCATCCATTTCCTATTGACTTTGTCTACTAATACTGCTGTCACCATGGAGTCATAATATAATTTTAAAATATTTTTTTTGCATTAGCAAATGTTGTAGTGATGAACTAGGGACTCACATTTGGCCTGAAGCATAAGGGAAAATGCAGCCCCACACTCTTAAGTGCACACAGATAGGAACTTTTAAGACCTCTGTACAAAAGCTGTGTTTGTATCCACTGAAGAGTGAGACACCCAGGCTGGAAGGAGACAGAGAACATATCATCTGCACAAGCACAATGCATAGGAATGTTTCTTAAGGTATGGGAGACTCTTGTGTGTATATATATACAGGCATATAAAGAGATGTTGAGAACAGAGAAGGTATAAAGTCAGGGAGAATATATTAGTGACCAGAATGCTAAAGAAAAACATGGGAGATTCATCTGTGCCCAAAGTGTGCAAGTGACTGCACTCAAATGCTACATTGTGGTGAAAGAGCTCAGGGCAAAGAGATTTATGAATGGATATTTATAGTTTAAAAAGAACAAAAAGTGGCCTCCAGCTTTCCTATTTTACTGAATGTTGGGGGCAGGGGCGGTGAGTTTTTTTTAATTTGTTTATTTGTCTGTTTTTAAAATTGATTGCTGTAAGTGTCTAGTTGTCAGTGTTGAGCTGTGTAAAATATGCAGTGGGAGCCCTGGACTGTAAGAGAAGCCAGGAAAAATAAATGGCAGTGACCACATTCAGTAAGAGTAACTAACATCAGTGACTGGTAGAAAGATTTAAACAGTAAAAATAATCACTGTTTTAAGTGGGAAACTTTTTCCTTCAAAAAATAATCAGACTGGTTTGAAAATTGTAATTTTTAAATTAATTGCACTAAACATCTTTCATTAAAAGTACTCCCTAGAGTCACTAAAATTCCCTAAATAATGTATACAGACAGTATTTTGGGGGAAACAATTAAGACTTTACCTATGGAATCTTTTTTCAAGTCCTGATCATGTGGAGTCTAACACCACAAAAGTGATTACTTCCCTGACATGATGCTTGGTCAAATTCAGCATGAACCATTCCTTGACAGTTGACTTTCCAGTGAAAAAACTGTCATTCTGAGTTTACACTAGAGAGCAGGTATCTTGCTGCAGATCCGTCTTCCCCTGTAATTAATATCTGTCATATATACATTGGGTTCCTTTGGGAAATATGTGTGTGTAACAGGAATTCTGACAGAATATCGTTGATTTCACCTCAGCCCCCATGTTTTGTTAATGGGTGACAGAAGTTGTATAGACAGACTAGAATGTTTTCCACAACAGATGAGGATAAACGTGCAAATAAATATGCAAAAATAATACAATTTATTATGGTAATTTTGCCTTGTCTTCAATTAATGGAAAGTGTTATTTTTATTTTGGGGCTTGGAAGGTAGTATATAATACACCTATAATTTTGTTTACTGATTTTATGCAATGAACTACTGAGTCAATTAAGTATACTTTTAGGAAATCTCCATTTCCCCCCATCAGTCCCAGCCATGATAAACAAAACCCTTGGGCCTTAATCTTGTCCCCTTAGGAACAATTCTAAGAATCTCCATTTATCTTTATTATTATAACAGAATTTATTTTATATTTTCTCAGGAAGGCACATCTAAATGTCAGCAACTGGGGATTTTACTTTGCACCCAGTCTTTAGTAAGTGGTTGCTATTGTGAATCATGTATGGAATCCTGGTACTTTGTATTCTTTGCAACAGTGTGATTAAAGGCAAGTTACAAAGTAGTGTCGTTTCTTTCTGCTTAGGGTTGCAAAGAGTATTTTTTTCCTAGAATACCAGAAATTCTGTATAAAATTCAATAGTTTACAAAAACTGTTTAAGACCATAAGACCTTTTTTCTCCTCCTTCCTGTTGACACAACACAGTTTTATACACACATGCACCACATGCACCCATGCACACAGATTTCTAAATATATTCGTACGAAAACAGATTCATTTTGTAAGTAAGTATGACAAATGCTTTACTGCACTTTAAGCCACAGCCAAGTGGTTGTATTTTGGTTATGGCTCATTTCACAGCTACTCCTAGGGATGGACTGGGGAGCTCATGCAAGATTCTATGGTTGGCCAAAAATTAACTGTTTTGTGGATGCAGCAGAAACCCACACAAGTTCTAAGTGACAGTGTATTGGTGACAGACATCGTCCTAGTTTCTGGATAACCAAGGGACTGACTGGGAAGTAATTGCACTTCAAGCCCTTAAAATTCTCAGGAAAGTAAAAAAAAAAGCCTTTTATCTGCTGGACTCTGGGTTCACTTTGTCCTTTAATGCCTAAGATGAAAAAAGCCTTTTTCATAAATATTTCACAACAAAATATGAGGAATTACTACACTTCCCTGAGCATAACTATTATTTGTTGCTCCCATTATTGTTATCTGACAAACAATAGTTATATATCTATAAGGAATCAAATGTCATTATAAGTGATTACTAATATATGAAAAGTCAAGTTAAATATAAAATATTTCTATTAATTGAGGAACAATGTGATATTGTTTGACAATGTTGAAGCAACTTTATTAAAACAAAGAAACCAAACTGTTTAAATAAATAACATCTTTTATTAGAATAACTTTTATTATGCATATAATTTCAAAATTACTGTAATGCTTCTTTTAAGAACCAGCAAAAAATTAGTTCATTTGAAATTCAACTTCTATTAAAGTCTGATATAACTACAGACATACACCATAACATTAAATAAATGTAAAAAAAAAATACTAAGACTTTAAAAAAAAAAAAACATTTCTGTGAGTATGATGACCATGGAATTGCTGCATATGCTACACATTATTACATATATCGGTTAGCTGTAAATGCTGTTAAGATCATCCTATCTGATACTAAACAGACAAAAACCTGTTCAGAATCCTGACAGGTTCATAAGTGAATGAAACATAGTCTTTTCTCCAGGAAATCATGCAGAAGGATGTTAGTCAATGACTCCAAAGCAACTCAGTCTTGCCGTGTAATGCTTATGGGGACTTACTTCACAAATTTTGTCTGTCTTCTTTTGATCAAAACATTTTAGTAGCCCTTTTATTGATCTGTTCCAGTATTCCAAAACCTGGTTTAAAACATAATTTTGTCAATTTCAATGCAGGTGAAATAATGGAAATGCAAGAGGAAAGACAAGCCTTTTTGCAAAACAAAAAAATTCTGTGGCTTTTCTACAAATATGGCCACTGTCTGTATATTCTTATAGTTGTTCCAGTAGTCATCGGCATTTTATCGTTGGTTTTGTTGGTTTGGGGGTTTTTTTGGTTTTTTTTTTTTTGTTTCTTTCCTGACATAATATTTCTTCATTCTAAAGCAGTGATGCTGTATTGAAGCATCATTTTTTTCAGCATCCAGAAATGCCTTCTTTAGTTCAAAAATTTGCAACACAAGAGAAGAAACTTGGCGATCATTATTGTTTATATAGTATCCAGCTTACAACTTAGATACTGGAAATAACCTGCAGGTCTTTAAAGGACTCAGGCAGTATATTATGTAAGCATCTACTTTCAAATTGAGCAGGGAATGATGTACCACAGTTCTGGTTTATGTTAGCAGTAGCACCAACCAACTGTTCAGAAAATATCCAGTAGTCAATTTAGGCACACAGAGTGCTTTCCAGAAGAAAAAATTAAATCATTTTAGTAAGGGATTTCAGGAGCGTGTCATCCTCCTACTAGTCTTGTGAGTACTGCTGATGCATTGTAAAACAGAGTATATGACATGAAACCCTACCAGCAACAAGCAATTGTTGAGAAATTACTGTGAGGAGTCATGAGGAGATTATATTCAAGCTGTGGCTAAGCAAGAAAGAGAAGCAATGCTGTGAGAAACCAAGGTCTTAAGCACTAGCTTTCTATAATATATAAGTGTTATGCCTTTGGACCTGTGCAATAACATCCTTATCTTTTATTTCATGACTAATTTAGGCTGTGATTGATCTCATCTAACTTTACTCACCTGAATGGTGGGACTTTGTTTCCCTCTGTAACTTTTGTAAAAGCCTATGAATCTCTGAAGACTGATTCATTACTCCCATCTTAGTTTATAAGGTACTTTTATGTACCTCTCTCCTCACCAGCAGAGGAAATGTCCAACACAGCTTGCTTACATTAAATGACGGATACTTGGCAAGAGGATTTGCTCCTCCACATTTACCTCTTTTCTAAGGTTAACAGGCGTCAGCCCTAGAGGAGTGCATTAGTTGGCATCCACAAATCACTCCTAATTCCTCAGTTGCTATTAGGTTTACCAGAAGTTATGACATTTCCTAGTCAATTTTTCTTTTGTACTCTACTGTTGAAGCACTTCTTAAGGAATCAGAAAATCCAGCCTCTATATACTTCTCAGTCTACATCTTCCCAGATCAAAGAGAGTTTCCCAGTCAACAGATAATATGGATACTGGGAAAAGCTCTTCCCCATTTTCAGATCTAAGTCCTTGTGCACCTGATAGGTGGCATCTATGGGTTAAAATAGAGTCCTGAACCCACGTGCAAAGGCATAGAGGAAGAACAGGGTGTCTGACCTACTCCCAGAAGTACTTCAGATTCCTATCCCCTAATTTACTGTCTCCAGTAAATTATAATAACAAATGCCTTTCCTAACAACCAGCCTCTGCCCCATGCAAAGCACTGAGAATATAAGGGACAAGTTTCCTACTGCAAAACCTATTGAACAGCTGGGATTAACCATACCAACATCCCTTCCCAAGTATCAGCCTAACCACTAAAATTTCCATGTACTTAAGTAATTCACATTTCCCCTCATCCCACTGTGCCATCTGCATTCAACTAGACATCCTCATTGGTGGTATCACTATGAAATAATTGATATTCCTATTAGAAGATCTTTACTTCCTTAATTTTCTCCCTGAGGAAATTTATCTAGGCATAAAGCTGTTTGTGTTTTCAATATATCTCTGTCCAGAATTTCGATTACAGTGGACTTGGGAATTCTTGGCAAGCAGTTTTGAAAGGTTATTTGCAATTAGTTTTCATAATGAAGCTAATTCTAACAATGAAGTCAAATTCACCTTCCTGGCCCTCAAGTGACTTTGAGGAAAAATTCCCTACAAAATTCATATTAACTTTTAAAATGCTTGCTCTAATCTATTGTTCCAAATGCAATCAGTCAGGCACTTCTCCAAACATTTTTTTTCTTTTCTTCTTTTTTTTTCCTATGTATAATTTCTGAAGAAGAAATAATGGAACTTTTATTACCAAAAACATACTGAAAAGAAATAAATATGTGACATTTATTAGGTTATTCTGGTATCTACATCACTCTATTTTGGCCTCTGTTTTGGCTACAAACTCTAGGATGTGAACCAAAGCCCAGTAAATAGGAATGATCAGGAAAGTCACTACAAAAGTACCTTTGATCCAAACGAGCTTGCTAACGTGCATGTGTGCTCTGTAGGAGTACTAAAGTCCACAAAGCACAGGTTAGTGGTACCCAATGCAGACATCATTGTAGTACATTGATTTCATGGTCATTGCCCGGTTTCTTGGTTATAAACCTTGTGCTTGTATGGAGACAGTATTGTGGAGCTCTTATACCAGCATTTCTCTGACCTTTAGGAAACTTGTTCCCCACAGCAGATATATGTGTGTGCCCCAGGAGCTTTGACAAATCATACTCCCTTAGCACGATCCATGAAGAACCACTGCCTTCCTGAAATATGAAGTCAGGTTCTCCCCCTGCAAAACAGAAATGCTGACATTTCGAACTCTGTGATCTTTTCCAACCTTTAATCTGACACAAGTCGGAAGATAAGACTGACAAACATTGAGCACTTCTTTATTGCAGCGGTGAGTGTTTCTTGATTGGAAGTATGATACCAGTTCTATTTCAGCTAAAAACCAGGACAATGAAATACATGGAAAACGATAGAAAGATAGCTTATCCTGCTTGCCCAGGCACAAGTTTGCTTTGAGTGCTTCTCACAACAGTACAAGAGATACAATAACTGATGCAAGGATTGCCTTGGTGCTTAAAAGAATGAAGAAGGTGCTATCTATCAGAATAAGTCCTGACAGTTTTCAGTATTCATGTGAAGGGAAAATCTAGTGCGAATAAAAGCATGTGGACAGAGCAGCCAGAAAACCTTTAACTCAAACATATATCATTCTTCCTTCCTTTGTTTTGCCTGACTATTGCATTGATATCAGTCAATTCCTTTTAAAATATCTGGATAAATATTATGGCAACAGTAAGCTCAAGGAAATACAGTGTGAAATATACTGATGCTAAAGACCACCTAATAATCTATTCATATATCAGGTTTTAAAATGTTCACAAAAAGGAAATATTTTATTCAAGTTTGGTTATTTATCTATGTCTCTCAGTCACTCTGTATAACTTATTTTCAATCAAATAATGAGATGTCTAAAGTCAGCAGTTCCAAATAGCCTTAACTTGTTTGGTTGGGTTTTTTTTTAATTCTAGCTCAATAAAGACCTTTAATTTGCTTTCAGTGTCCATGATATAAAACTTAAAATGCTAACATTTATCCACTATATGTGTCTGTCTCTGTGCACACTGAGGTTGTATCTATATTAACAAATAGTGCAGCCCAGGGGGAGCAGACTTGTGCAGCACAACAGCTCGTGCTGAGGGCTGATGCCCATGCCAAATGCATTTCAAAGGGTTTCACTGCAGACCACCTCTAGTCCAGTGCCACAGCCTGGATGTTTGTTAGCAGCTGGAGCTCATTAGATTAACTCTTGGGATGCATTTACAAGCTTAGTTTTATCCAAAAGGTATCCAGTTAGCTTGCTTCAAGACAGTTTTGCAATGTGAACTGAAGCAGGGTATGTGAGGCTTATCACGGGATTGCTTTCAAAAGTGCACTCCTGATCCAAATGCAGATGCTAATGTAAATGCATGTATTGAATTTAGCTGAAGTACTTATCCAGCAATGGCTAATATGAGACACAAACATCTGGGGAGACAATGAGTCACACAAAGAGGAGTATCACACCTTTTTATCAAAAAGGGACAAATATTAAAATGACAAAGCTTTTGTTTTCACTTATTTTAATCACTGTCTGTAAGAGGATCCTCCAGGTTTTCATTTGTGTTTCTCGGTTCCCTCTGAATCCTGGGTGGTCTGTTAATTTAATTAAGTGACCTTTAGCCTTCTGCTTTGTGAGTCAATACCATCCTTTTGAGTTCTGTAAATCATATTACTTTGACCTACAGTGCATGCTAGCTATCCAAGTGAGACTGTTCTTACTGTCTTTTGTTAAAGGACTCCTTTTCCTGCCAGTTCTCCTCAGGAGAAGGACAAATTAGCAGTGGAGTTCTTTTTCACAAAGTAATTTTGCCATTCACTACAACTTTCATTGTACTTTGAGCTCTCCTTGTGACCTCTTTTATCTGATTTCTATTTCAGTTCTCAGTTGTTTGCTTTTTTCTTTTCTTTGCCTCTCTCCTCATTAATCAGCCATGCTTCTCTTTTCTAATGCCTTTCTGTCAGTGTGGTTTCCCAGATGGAACTGCCTGCGTACCTGTCTGCTTTTGCCTTACTCAGGCTCTGACTTTCCACATTTCATCGCCTTCTAAGTGCTAAGAGAAAGACAGTGTCAGGCTCAAACTCACTGAGAATGGAAGTGCTCTCCATCGATTACCTTCTGTGGTAGCTTATCCAATGACACTGTCTTTCTTCACTTTGTATTAGGGTCCCAGACCCTTCCATCTGTATTTAAGGTCTGTGGAATCCAAACCATCTGCTCCTTGGGAAGATAACATGATTAATATCTTTAAAACCTCTTTTTGAAAATGTGACTTTATGAAGTGCTAACAATATTTCATACTTTGTATTAGTAACTAAATTTGACTTCTAATGTGGTTAGAGTCTAATTAAGCCTTTTTTACTTAAACCGTAAAGAGGAAAAGTAGACATTGTATCTGGAAAAATATGAACTTAATGATATATTGAAATTCAATGTATACTTTTTCTCTGAAAAACTTGAAACCAGGAAGCAGTTGGCATCATTCCCATCCGATTCTCCTACATGCAATGTTTATTGCAGGTTTGAATCTTTTTCTGATAAAATTAGTCTCTAAAAGCAGTTCTCAGAACAAGCCAACATATATTATTAAGAAACATCTGTTATCTCCTCTCTCCAAGGCTACTTTGAATGTTCCTCATCGTTGATAAACACAAATAAAACAACTAATTTATATTTGGGAAACTGGAAGATATAGTACAGTACTCTGGGTAACTGACAAAAGTACAAGGGGTAAAAGCTTGTGTCACAAAGGGAAAGAAAGATTGAAAGAGCTGGGTCTGTTTAGCCTAGAGAAGAGAAGACTGAGAGGGGACCTTATTAATGTTAATAAATATCTGAAGGGCAGGTGTCAAGTGGATGAGGCCAAACTCTTTTCAGTGGTGGCCAGTGACAGGACAGGGGGCAGAGGACACAAGCTGAAACACAGGAGGTTCCACTCAAACATGAGGAAAAACTTCTTTACTCTGAGGGTGACAGAGCACTGGAACAGGCTGACCAGTGAGCTTGTGGAGTCTCCATCTCTGGAGATGTTCAAAACCCACCTGGATGCAGGCCTGTGCAACTTGCTGTAGGTGAACCTGCTTTGGCAGGGGGGTTGGACTAGATGATCTCCTGAGGTCCCTTCCAACCCCTACCATTCTCTGATTCTGTGGTTCTTTGATTCTGTAAAAAACTTCTACCTGAAGTTTGTTTAAGCTAATATTAAATTCATTTATGCTATTTCAGCTATGTGTGCACATGATAAAGTTTGATTACCTTATGGCAAAACAAATATAAGTTCTTCCTTAGTAAGTAAACCAAACTAAGTCTTAATGGCTTTTCACTTTAGAATATAAAAGGGTTTGGAAAAATTTGAACATAACTGAAACTAACTGAGGAAAGTGATAAATTGATTAGCAATCACCATCATGGTTTGTATTAAATCTTGAATAAAGGAATTAAAGTCTATTTTGCTTGAATGACATAATTTCTGAACTTGAATGCGTTTCCTTGTTTCTACTCTTTACCCTATGTTATGTAATATGGTTTACAAAACCAGCACACTTTTGTAGATTCATTACATATGTTATAAAATATGTTTAATCTTTCATATATACAAGATATGTGTTTTAAAATCTATTAAGATCATCATTTACCAGATGTTGTGCTCTGTATCCATGATACAGTTTGTATAAACATAACAGCAGAATTAATAAAAATTCTTCCAAAATTCTAAACAAAACGGAGAAACATATAAGAATAGAGACCCAGTCTTCCACATGTGTGGATGCAAATGTTTAAGCAGGACAGAACTGAGGAGGAACAAGATAATTTGTAGAAGTTAATAGATATATCCAAATAGAACCCAGAGAAACAGCCCATGTGCTCTGTTATTACCTAAATACAGAAATTAAGACATTAATACAAAAAAAGAGATGCTATCAAAAAAGTAATGTAATATCTAATATTCATCCAGTGAAAAAGTCCCTTTAGGTATGTAACAGTTGCAAATTATAGGTTATTTACTGTAGAAATGTCAGTGTTAAATTCCTTAGCAATGAATAACAAACAATAAACACTTTCTGAATCTTATTGGGCAGTCTGTCATAGAAAAATTGTTCATAGCTTTTTTTCATTCCACAGCAGTGGCAGCTAACTTTAGCTTCATAAATCTCAAAATGTCACTGCTATGTGTGCTTATTCTGAACTTTTCTTTGGGTTGGAACAAATTGTTATGGTTCAGCTTATGCAATATATATATATTTTTTTTTTTTCTCGAAGTGCAGCATGCAATTTGAATACCTGCACTTCTTCAAGTAAACCAGTAAAATGACTATGGATAGTGCAGGACTAGATAACAGACTAGATATGAGGAAGAATTTTTTTTTACAATGAGGGTGGTGAAACACTTGCACCCACCCCTGGAAAGTTTTGAAATCAGGTTGGACAGGGCTTTGAGCAACCTGATCTAGTTGAAGATGTCCGTGCTCACTGCAAGGGGGTTAGATTAGATGACCTTTACAGGAGCCTTCCAACTCAAACCATTCTATGATTCTATGATAAGACTATGTCAGACTCAAGGTAGACCATGAAGAAAGCTTTGGCAGGAAGCCCTTAATGTAACAGACAGAAGTCAGAGCAGTCCTGTGCAGTTTCCCCTGCTCTTTGATCAAATTCACAAATGTTTTTATGAGGGAAGTCTCAGATTATGTAATTTTGAAACAAATTATGCTTTTCATTTTTTTCCCCTTAATAAATGCATGTCTCAGTCTGGTTTAGTATGTCGCTACTCATGGTAAGCTGTAGCTCTGTGCCTGTAGTAGCCATGGTCATTTTCTGCCCCATGATGCACATTCTATCTGACATTGATCGACTCTCATTTTTCTACTCTGCACTGAGCACTCGGGTGCCCTTTGGATCCAATTCACTTTCACTGAAAAAATAAGTACAACTGAGTACAACTGGCAACTTTATGTGTTCTCAAAAAGGCCACTCATTGAAGAATTGTCCTTAGAAACCTTATATCACATCCAGGCAGCAGGCAACTACTTCTCAAAGGAGCTAATGTTCTTTACTGAAAATACCACTGCGTACTTGTACAGCTGCCCTAGTGTTTTCAGCACTGTACTGGTTTTTATAAATCCTAAGTATTATTGTGATTGGTTTTGATCTCAAGCCCAAGGTTGCCCCTCTATGCAGATCTGAGGACTAAGCATGTATATGACATACTGCACTGCTGAAGCTGAAATGAGATTTTGGACATTTTGAGACTTGTTCAGCGTTAAGAAGAAAAGGCTAAGTGGAAATGTCGTTGTTATCTTCAAATACGTCATGAAAGACTATAGCCAAGACAGAGACAGACCCTTCTTGGGATTCACAGTGAGAACACAAGAGGAGACACAAACTGCCTCAAGGGAAATCCCAGATAGACATAAGACAAATTTATGACCAAGACATTGCTAAAACTGTGGAACAGGTTTCACAGAAAGGCTGGGGAGCCTCCATCCTTGTGGGTCTTCAAGACTTGATTGAAGATGGTTCTTGATTGAAGATGAGCAGCAGATCTACCTTGAGAGGAGAATTGGCCCAAATGACCTGGAAATGTCCCTTCCAACCTGCTTTATTATTGTCTGACTGTGAAGCAGAGCTCCTGTAACTGCTTTTGCCTATCAATATTATTTTAATCCTAAAACTGCAAAATGAAGTGATATTTAGCAAATATGGTGGGAGAAAATATGTAGCCCCACTTATTTGCCATTAGATATTTTTCTGCTCCTCCAGGAATTTTCTACCACACTGCCTTTTTTTGTAGAGGCAGGTGCAGGCTTCACCCTCAGCAGCTTAATTCCTGAACTGCACATAGGTTAGTCATTCAGCAAAACAGATACTGTATTTTCTAACTTTTATTTGTATGTTCACAACCACTTTAATAGAAAAAAAGTGACAGCATCTTATTACACAGTCTTCCTCAGTATGGATAATATCTAGACACATGCTTTATAAAAAGACTTGCAAGAACAAATCCTATTCACTGTGAATAATTATGCATCAAGGTTTCAACTGCAGACTGGTTGTAAAATATTTTTCCTTTCAGATCTGTGCTAGCATGATATTGATGCTGACACAAACTAGTTATTTAAAATTCCACATGAGACAATATTTCATCTACTGCAGGAACAGTGCAGAAGAATAATACAGAAGTTAAAAACAGCTGAGAATCTTGATTTTTTGCATTGTGGGATGTTATGATGTAGTGAGGATCATGGCTCCTTATGGCCACACTGTATCAGAAGCAAAAAAGTACCCTTAATCTGTCTGGACAAGTACTATACAGTAGCTTGTAAGGGTACTTTTCCCCAGACAGCATTACATCCTGGCTTGAGGCTGAGAAAAGTGTACAGCTACTTTGGAATGTTCATAATCACTTTCTGAAGATATGGACTGTAGTTTCACTTTGTTAGCTTGTCAAACTAGCTAACAATTCTCTGATTTAAAATCTTTAATCTTTTTAATATTTCTTGTGACTAAAAGCTCATCTTCACAAACACAAAAAAGCACAGAGGAACCGTGAAAATAATCTAATGAGAGAAAGGGACACCCTACCCTGGTCCCTCCTGGGGTTGTCACAGGAAAGGAATCAGCCCCCTGGGCTAGAGGCAAGACCCACCATCACAAGTCAACTGGGAAGGCTCTCTGTATATCTTTACAAAATGAAGGGGTCACTGTCTGGAGTATGGGAATGATTATG
>NW_010290754.1:10264-15472 GCF_000700745.2 Antrostomus carolinensis | reverse complement strand
TAGGGAAAGGAGGGATCAATGGTGCTAAGATCGGGAGATCGGGAAATCCAGGAGATCGGGATCCAAGGGCAGCTACTGGATAGACTGTGTGTCTAAGCCCGTGTGCCACAGGGAATCAGATTATATATATTTGTGTATATATATATTTCCCACTTGTGATTGTGCCTTCATCACAATAGGATAGAGGGGGAAACAGGATGAGGGTGTTGGTGCTCTTTGGGTTTGTGTGAGTCCATTTTTTTTCTGTCTGTGTTAATCTGTATGGCTAGCCACGAGTATATGTACATGTGTAGTGCTAATCCATGTGCATGCATGCCTACTGCGAATACATGCTCAGCCTTGCTACTGACTGGGCCTGTGGACATGGAGCTGCAGTAACCTCACCTTTATTGGGCTAGCAGATTTGGCAGCTCTGAGTAAAACATCTGCTGAGAATTCAAACTCACATCCTCTATACTCTGAGAAATTGGAAATATGCTGTAAGCATTACTAATGATGTATAAGTACATGATAAAAGCTGTTAATGTCTGCCATTGGGTAATTACCTCACATGCTATTTCATGGTGCTTCAGCTAATCACAGTAATAATAGACCTCAGATTGCATTCAAAAGAGAAGAAAAAGAAGGTGGGTAAAGAAAGGTAAGAGGGGAGGTGAAAAATTAGAAACTTTATACTAGTCATGAAGAAGATGAGTGGGAAATAAATTTGGGGATTACACTGCATGACATCGCATCACTTTTTTTTTTTAGTGATTACTGACAAACCACTGATTAGTGTTGTCAGTTTTCACAGCAATCAGGAAGAATCGATTCCCAAAGCATAGCCAGTGATAGATATACCTCTGTTATTTTTCACTTAGTAAATGATACAAAACTCTAGAGACCCTATGATTTTACTTTTGATGCTTATGTAGAACTTGACAACAAATAGAGTGTCAGTACAGGTGAGATTATAGATCCTGTTGGCCAAAGCCTAACAGAAAACCTGTTAATGGGAATGCAGAAAAAACTCCCAAGGGTTGTATAGTCACTTAAGGAGAAGAGTATCTGAAACACTCTACAGAAAAAAATGTTGGCAATGGCTGAGTTTTTAAAACCAGAATTAGCAGAAAAAACGTTTCAGTTTGAGAATTTAGCAGTTTAAAGCAGAGCCAGCTGCTGGAGCATACATCCCAGGTTTTGACCTGCTTATAACACACAGCATGAAATCCAGAGGCCTAGGTTCCTGTATATTGATTGTTGAGGTGACTGGAAGCTAAATCCAGCAGAACTGGGCTTTGCTCTCTGTATGTGCTCAAACACAAATATTTCTGAATCTGAAGGAGTGCAGGTTCAGACTCAATGGCTAGGACTTCCTAGAAATCTTAAGTGAAAGCGTGGAGATGTCTTTCACACAAAAATTGGAGTTTGCACACAAAACCATTGTTCAGGAGTTCTGGGCATAAGTAAATAATCCAACATGCCTGAAAAATATATTTTCATCTTTGACAGACAGAGTCATTTTATGTGGACATCAGAATATTGATTTAAGTGACTACCTGTTGATAAATAAATTTGAAAACTCCAGCATATCCTGAATAAGCTCCATGTTAATAGGAGATACATGGAAAATAAAAACCACAAGGCTCACTTGATTTAGACCTTCTTTTTTATTTTTAATTTTGTTGATGCTTTGGGCTCTGACCAACGCAGTAAAGTCAGTTGACTGAACTGGTCCACTATGAATGTTAAAGTTGATGAACATCCCATATTGTACTATCATAGCATCTAAATTTATGGTGTTCGCTAGGTATAAGAGAGTTACAGAGGTAAATGACACAGCATTTCAGACATATTTGATGATAATAAAGATTCTCAACATTTGCTTATTTTTTCTTTTGAAGTGAGTATATAAACATGGTTATGTGCTTCCTAGAATGCTTTATGCAATCAGGACCTTAAAGAGCATTCTTGACAAGGAAACTTAGAGCAAGAGGCAAACACATCAGAAGACAGAGAGTTTTATTCAGTGCTCATTAAAGCCAAGGGAAAGACTCACAGCAATTCTAGGGAGCTTTGGCTAAGCTCCAAGGGTTCCTGTTTCTACAGTTATATATGATTCAAACCATTTATGCTTCATTATTTTTTTACTTTCAGCAAAGCCACTGCCATTGTGCCCACTGAATCAGAGTAAGAATGCTCTGTCTGTGTTTGCCGTGCATGAAAGGCTCCTCTCCTGAAGTGCTTTGATATTTCACACAGTGTGTCTCCCACTGTCACAGGCAGAGCAGTGAGTGAGCTTCTGTGACATAGAGATATTGCACCAGAGTCAATTAGTGACACACCGCAGGAAACATCCTAATCCTTGCTGAAAGCAGGTTTTTACCTAGAGCAATAGCACTTCCAGGCAGGTGATAGGTGCTCTTTTCATCTGAGAAGCCTCTGACCCATGCTGCCACACATACCCACAATGGAAATGCAGAAGGTGTACTTAGTCATTAAGAATTCATCCTTCCCAGGTATTCCCCAGTTACACTATGTGTCAGAGTACCATAATTTTTGGCTTTAGGACTTCTTCACCATAAGCAGAGGATGTTGAAACATTTTACAATAGTTAAAAAGTCAATTTCCATTAATAAAAATAGCAGCATGGTTGCTCACAATTGCGTTCATCTGGGTGAAACCAGGGTTTCTTTAGTGGACTAATGTAGCCATTGTCTAGCAAGCCTAAAGGGCTGTAATATATTTTTTTACTTGTATTGATGTATTTACAATGTCACATTCTTTTAAGCACTGTTATTTGCTCAGAACTGCTACTTCTGGAAGAAATGTCCATGAATTTCTATTTTTATTTTTATAGCTCCCTTTATTACAAATAAATTCACATAAAACCAGGGGTCTAATCTTGATATTGCTACCACATCTATAAGCAAAAGTTCTACTGATTTCCCTAAGTCACCTTACAATGCCTGAGAACCTGAAATGTGCATAGTACTTAAACAAATAAATAAATGTAAAGCCAGTGTATGAGTGGTTCAAATGAGGATATTTTGTCTGATTTCTTACTCCATTAGGAATCCAACCACCAATGCCCGCTTCAAAGTCAAGGAATTCAAACATCCATGCACATTCCTATCTCTCACTTTGCTTCAGTCAGCCAGGAGTTTTTCCCTGAGCAGTCATCCCGTCTTGTACTAACTGCCATTTTCCAGTGTGCTTGGTCATTCAGAAAAGCTAGCCTGTCCCAGCTATCAGTTAGCACAGGTCCCCTGTACTAGGATTCCTTCCAGGGACAAAGGCATAACTCAAAATAAGGAAAGCTGAGCAGAAACTTGAAGCATACAGCTAACAATCATTACAACTGGGAATCAAACTTGAACTTCCTGTAAGCAAAAACAGAGCAACCACTAATGTTTTTCATGTGACCTTCATAAAAAAAAAAAAAAAAAAAAAACAACAAACTAAAGATGTTCCCCATGTCCCTGCATTATCAGAAAGAATACTGAATAATTTAAACTCTTTGTTTTATGGGCTCCATCCTCATCTGGTAGTCTGAGTGGAACTGCTCCAAAGAGTATTAGCTGAAGTCCCAGGGAAAGTACATTTCAGACTAATGCCTATGGAACATAATAGGTTCTTCAGAGTAACTCACATGTCCTTCCTGAAAAGTCAAGTCCCATAACATATGTATTCATAAATATGAATACATTAAATCCTGTTAATAGTTTTTAGCAACATTCATCATCCCACTAGAGCATACAATTTCATTACCACTTCCTAAGTCCTTCAGGGTTGATATGGACAGTATTGAGAAGTCACAAGGAAACAAGAGAGATTTTAATATGTTGGGGTACTCAGTGGGGGAAAAAACCTCTGTTCCTTCAAAACAGACTATGAAAAGATCTATTTGATGTCTGAAGTTATGTCAGAGAAAGGCAGACTCTGCTGGGCACAGGCAGGAGCTTGTGCTCAGGCTGGAGCACAAATATACAACCTACTCCTTCAGAAGAAGGGAGGACCTTAGAGGGAAGTAAGGACTTTCTTTACAGATTTGAGACCACAGCACATTATTTTATAAGTAGCCTCTGCTGAAGTCAGCAACAATATCAGATTGGCAATACGATAAAATTTAAGGTTGATGACACAGACATTTATTTAAGAGTAAATACCTGGAAGATCATAAAGCAAAGGTCTCCCCACATCTTTGTGACTTCATCTGGGGAAAATCAACCTTTTGTGTCCACATTCCTTGAAGTTAGCTTAGAGAAATATGTATTTTTGGGGGAAAAAAAAAAAAACCAAACCTGAATACTTCATTTTTATCAAACAATTTTAAGTGCTTCAACATGCCAATGGAACCTAACCCTCCTTGTCTGAGCCAACGTGCACAGGCACCTAGCAGCAGATACCGCCAGACAGTGCTCAGATGACTTTCTACCACTGCTAGATTTGTTACTGGAGTAATTCGTGGAACCATGCAGTCCAGAGTGTTTTGCAGTCTTGTCATAGAATCACAGAATCATAGAATGGTTTGGGTTGGAAGGGACCTTAAAGATCAACCTGTTCCAACCCCCCCTGCTGTAAGCAGAGACACCTTCCACTAGACCAGGTTGCTCAAAGCCTCATCCAACCTGGCCTTGAGTACTGGTCTTATCTCAGTCATTATCAAAAAACCTCTTAAAGTTCCTCTCTTATACACATAAACATGCACTGTGTAAACACTGAAAAGACAAGACAAAAACAAAGGGAAATCTGACCTTTGAGCTGTCTACCTGTCCTGGTTTTTAGCTGAAACAGAGCTGGGTTTCTTTTTCAGTAACTAGAACTGTGCTGAGTTTTGCTTTCAGCCTGGGATTTGTTATGAGAGAGACACCCTTTGAAATGATTTAGAAGTACTGAGAGAAGGGACAGAAGCATTTCACCCACACTGCAGATTTCACATGTAGAAAGACCCCTTGAGCACCCAAACATTCCCCTTGTCTTAAGTGAGTAGACTGTCAGCTGAGTAAGAATTACAGATGTCACTAGGAGGTATAAGACAGGGACCATTATTTCTGGGCTGCTTGAGCTGTTCTGGCTGGTAATCAGTACAGAAAGCCAGCTGAATGGAAAAGACCATTTGGAATGAAAAAAAAAAAAAACAAAAGCAAGGTTTAGTTTATGGCTTGCACTATGTACTTAGTCCAGCCCCAGTAATAAAATAAATATATTACTTTGGTGCTCCTTAAT
>NW_010290754.1:0-10233 GCF_000700745.2 Antrostomus carolinensis | reverse complement strand
CCTGCTGCAGGAGCTACTGCGCATTTATGGTAGTTCATCACACACAGATGTGTTTAAATTCCCCCTAAAACAATAAACAGGGATGCCAGCTGCCCAGCTAAGTTAGAGAAGCCTTTATATATCGGAACAGATTCTGCTATTTAAAAAGCCTGATGTACAAACTCTAGGTAAGATAGGCAAATATACTCTGATATATTAAATAAAAGAAGAGAACAAAAAAACAAGAGTCAGAAGTTTGTTTGATGCCCAACCATGTGGTTAGTGAAATAAAGACAAATGGAAATATGTGAATATCGACTTTTTAATAGCAATTCTGCTATCGCGAATTCTTACTAGAACTTCCCCAGCCTAACTTGCTATGCAGTTTGCAGTCATATTGCTTGCAACTCATTCAAGCAGCTTTCACTATCCTTCATGTGGAACCAGTTTTGCAATATGACATGTTCCTAATATTTTTACTTTACATTTGTTTTCTGTAGACCTTGATCCTTCAGAAAATTATGTGTACCTACTCAACCCACTGCAATCACTGGGGCTTTTCATAGGAGTAAAAATACTTGTGTTCCAGAGCAGAAAAATGTCACGAGTCTCCCTACAGATGCAGAATTTATTCATTCTTGTGCTTGCTCTCACTTTCTTTCAAAGTATATTTTTGTTTCTAGGTCATAGGGTTGATGCTATTAGAAGCTATCCAAGCTTGAAATGTTCTAACTCTCCAGAAATACAGATTCAGGTCAGAGGTCTAACCTGAGACCAGCTAATATAAATCAAAATATGTCTACTGAGTTTTGAATTATGTCATAGATGATGTGTGAGTACTTCAGTAGTCACCTGAAAACCCCTGTGTGATGAACTTAGGTAGTAGAAGTTCTTATAGTTGTTTTCCTAAGAATCAAATTCTTTCTCTTTTGGTGAAAGTAAAAGCTTTTTAACTAGATAATTGAATTGTAGCGTGAGGGGCTTCTGTTTTATCCTGTACAGATTCCCTTCTAGGAGCAACTAAATGAAATGAAACAGAGTACACAGCACACCCTATTTTAAAATACTGATCAGTGTCTTTTATTTGTTAGATATCTGTATGTATATAACAACAAAACACAGGGACATCCAAGCAGCAAATACTCCACACTGGCTAACTGATCCTACTGAGAAGCAAATGCTTACCCGGGCAGAGTCCCAGTTTGAAAGAGCTGATAGTTCATTCAGCACAAGCTCAGGTAAGTGTGCATAGTACACCATTGCACCTCTAAGGTACATTACACATGAAAAAACACACTTGTGACCCACATGCTCAGAGGAGAAATCCAGAAAAATAAACACCAAGGGAAAAAAAGAATGTATTCACTGTATCAAGTTGTCAACTAAACACTTTTATTCTCCTTATTTCCTTTCTCTCACTTGCTAAGGCATACTGACAGAGTGGAAGAGTGCTATTGACCCTCCTGATAATGTGTCCTATGGCAATCCATATTAGTCCATTGCGATTGTTATGTTCAGTGCAATTCAGTGTTGTAAAGCTCAGAAGGGACTTCATAAAGGAAAAATAAGATGAAAAAAATGGGTTCCTTAATAAAATAAATTAATAACAAAAAAATAATTGTCAACAATTCCATAAAAAAGATAAGAAACCCAGTCTTCAGAGTAAGAAAGTTAACAATCAAAAAGAAGTTTTCATTCAAAGCTTTGCAGAATATATATGTTCTAAAACAAAGTTCATCGGTTTGAGACAAAATGATTCCTTCAAGATGTTCCTGAGACATAGATAACTGGATCTGGGGAGAGTGCTCAAAAAAGTATCATTTTCTCTTTCCTTTGTATTGTAAATTTCACCTTGCATCTGCCTTTGAAGGCTTGTCAGAGACTGGGTACTGAACTAAGTGCATGTATAATCTAACTCCATGCAGCTTCTCCTATGTTCTCCCAACATCCTGCTTATGTGTGCACCATACAGGTGTTACAGGATATTAATCTGTAATTTCTGATAACATAGGCTGTGGGAGTAATATGAAATCATTCTCTGGACAAAAATCAGTAGACTGGGAACTTTTTAAAGTTTGAAATATCTTCCCAAAATATAGTTTTCATTAACAACTTTCTTCATTACACATCCAGTTCTACATAAAGTCTGTACATTTATAGTGATGGATACTTCATGCTTCAGTAGTGTCTTACCTAATTTTAATCAAAGTCTACTTTAATCAGTAAACTTTTCACATATTAATTTGCAGATGCTATTCTGAGCAAACAAGCTTCGATTTCAGCTACCTTCCAGATAATTAGTTCACCTAGGTATATGTACCTAAGTACATAGAACCATAGTTTCAATGTGCGTTACTCGGAGACTGCATAATGTCCAAGCCTGCTAACAACGGAGCTTGGATTAAGTTTCTCCACAAAAATCTGTTAGTAAGACTCCCCTGTGCCTGGTCAAACTAATCTCCATCAGGCCACACATCCTGTATGCAGTTCACATTTAATATATATAAGCAATGACTCTATAGCATTTCATAAATTACTTCAAAGATATTTAAAAAGTCACAGCACCGTAGACATGTCCTTTCAAAACACTGTCTCCACCTGCGGGTCTTTATCCCTGCCATGTCAACATGCAGGAATTACTTAATACCAGATACCATTTAAATAAGAGGGAAATTAAATAGCCAGATCTTCAAATAGAAAATATAAATAACTTGTTCAGATGAGGCAATAAATTTAGATGCAATTTTTTTCATTGGTTTGGATAAGGAACAGTCAGTTAAATTTCAGATGGATAAGTCTTTTAAGGAAGATACAAAGATGATTAATGTGAAAGTTGTGAACAGTTTTTCCGCAGTGTGTCTTTGCATCAAATGTAAGGATATATTCCATGAATTTTTAAAAACTATTTAAATCAATCTCAATATAAAGGTTTTTCCTCAGTAAACAAAGCATTTAAAATAATTTAAAATTAAAGTTACTCAGCTTGAAAAGAAATATTAGAGATTTGCATGGTATTAAACTAGGTTTTACAACAATAAAATATGCGTGAGGCTTGTCACGTTAGATATAAAACTTTTTGTCTGAAAGGACAGATTTAGAAAGCTAGATTTAACCATTCTAGATAGCTCATTTTGTACTATTATCTGTAATACTGTAGTTCAATACAGCATTTTATAGCTATTGGAACACATAATAAGAAACAGCAAGATAAACATTTCTTTCTATCATTGCATTTTTTCAAAATTATAAAGGTCTAGTCTTGCCGATCAAGTAAAGAGACACTATGCACCTAAAAAGGAATGAGCTGGATATGAACATAAATGCATTCAAGATAATCCATGATAGCACAAAACACTGTCCCAAAATATTTCTGACTGAATTCCAAATTCTCAACATTAGCTTTTAGGTCTCCTCCAAAAATGCGTAGCTTTATTTTCAAATTGTCACAGACATACAATGAAATGTCCCGAAATAAAATGTATAGTGCTGTGCTTCTGCCAAATTACACTGTGTTCTCTTCTGTGTTGAACAGTGATGCTAACATATTCAAAACAAAGCCAAATTTCTGAGGTTTTCTTCTAAATTTAATCTCTTAGGCACTGTAACTGCCCAAGGCTTTTTTGCGGAGCTTCTCTTAAAAGCCTACAAAGAAACTAGCATGCAGCCATCCAATGTACTGAGTTCAGTAGCTCCAAACATTTGTTTAATTCTGATGTTATTCAGATACATTTACTACATTTTTAAATTCTTGAAATGTTTGACTTTTCCCAAGAGTGTTGTTGGAGAAACATGCCTATACTTGATATGGACCAATATGAGCATTGGCTACAGTCCAGAGATTTCTGTGACAGTCTTCTCTTTGAACTTGAGGAGCTAGATCTGCCCTTGTGTGCTTGGGATATTTTGATTTTTATTTTTTTTTTAATAGAGTAGGAGGTTTAGAGCCTTCCACCAGCTTGATCAGAGTATTATGCCCTGCCCCTAAACTCATCTGACACCATCCTGCACCCTTCTGTCCCAAAGAATGAACTAGAATATTTCTCCCTCCACCATTTCTTCACTTGCTTCCTATGCTCCCAGAACCCCTCTCGTTCTGAGAGATTCGGGTTTTCCTTCATAGAAAATCCTTCCTACATTAACTCCTACCTATCTATAAGCTCTAAAAGTTTTGAGGCTCATCACTGAAAAAGGATGGATAAGGACACAATAAGTGGTTGGAGGTTATCCTTAGAGTGTCACAAGATCTTGAAGTCTTTTATGCTTAACCCAAAACTACTTCTCTGTAGCCACCCTCCACGATTTATAAACGAAGGAGAGCCCAAATGAGACACAAAAGTGAAAGTGCACCTCTGATACACGAGGCAGGAGGGGAAGAGAAAAATAAAAAAGTGGTAAAGTTGAGGGAGATTTTGACTGCCACTGGGCTGAGATTGGGCTGAAGCTTTGGGCTGGGAAAGGAAACTCTCTCAGGGAGGGTGCCTCCTGCAGTCAGCTAGAATATGGCAAATTGAAGCATGCAAAATAGATAACCCATGTACCTCAGTAGGAGAAACAGATTTTGCACATCTGTATGTTGGGCAGAGACTGGTATCTCTCGGGAGCTTCTGAGCAGGAGGGCATCATGAAAGAAGTGAGGAAGGACAGTGGTGTAGTATCCACTGTCACCAGGCAAGTGCTGCCTATCAGGGAGCATAATGTGCAGGAGTTGCCCTCTCCACACTCCCTGTGAGGATTCAGCTCTGTATTTCATTGGTACAGAAAAGTTCCTTAGAAATGCAGTATCTGGGAAATAGTAATGATTCCTTTTATTATAAATACATTTCTGGCTTGTGCTTGTGCATGTTTGAGATATATCATAAGCTCTGTGTAAAAGTAAGGGATATAAGCCCTCAAGGTCATTTCAAACCCTTTATACTTTCACACTTTCATCTGCAGAAAACAAAGGTAGTTATCACAAATGTATAGAAATTCTTGGCCAGATTCTTCTTCAGTGCTGTGTAAATCAGAAGTAAATCCACTGACTCAGTAAAGTCACAGTAGCCTAAGGAGGAGAATTCCTTTTTTTTTCTGGAAATCAGCATGTCCTGTTCTTTAATATAAAAGACAGTCTATTTTTATTGTAGGCAGTACAATGGAAACTGTAGTGCTATACGTTGAAATGTTGTGAGTCATGAAATCATAAGTTATCCATATGAGTATTCATCATTCATCAAACACTAATATCTAGTCTTTGGTGTCTGAAAGAAATATAAAAGTACAGAATATTATCTTTTAAAATTCTGAGTATTTCTCTTTTTCGGTGATGCTTCAAAAACTATGGATCTTCCATTGCATGTGAGAACTCCTATGTGAGCTGTAAAAAAGGTATCTGTGTAAAGGATTTACAATAATTCAACAGTGGATAGAAAACAGTGGATCTAATCAGTGAGTAAATCTCCTATTTAAGAATGGACATATTACCAGATGTCAAGCCTGGAAAAATAGAGGGGTTAGTCTGTAGCAGCCTGTCTTTAAAAAAAAAAAAAAAAAAGGGCTTTGACTAATAATGAGGAAACGCACAGGTTGGTTTAACAGGAAACCTGACTTCTGTGACTTCTTAAGTCCTTTGCTGTACTGCCATCAGGAGTCTCTGACATTGATTTAGAAATGCTATCAAATCATTGACCCATCCTCACATCCTCAACAGATCTTACTGTTCTCTCATTTCCTGCAGGCTATTTTAAGCATCAGCTGACATTGTTCCTCCTGCCTTTCATCTGTTTATCAGTCACATTTAGGCATCCATCAGAATTTCCCACATCAGCTCTCTGATTGAGTATTGCTTATGCATTCTCTTCATGCTAATTTGTCACTCTCAGAGGTTGCTTCTGCTTTCTGACACTGGACTATGATTTGTGTTAATGCAGCTTCAGCATAGATACAATATACCTCAAAAATGTTACGAAAGAGCTGGTGTTAGAAGTGCAGGGTATCATTTGTCTGTTAGTGTGGTACCAGTTTGAGAAGGGCATAAGGGAGGACTGAGAAGCAGAACTACAGGTCAGTTGTGATATAATTAATTACAATTAAGTAACTTAGAGTTCAGGCTACTGATCATTCAATTACACTTGCAGAAGATGGAGCACAAATTGACTTTGTCCCAAATAGTTAAGCAAAAAGGTCATTGTGTCTGTCTTTCTGTTATGAAAAGTAAGTGCTGAGAAACTGTCTCTTAAGAAACTGGTAAAATTAAATTTGAAGATGTTTTTAAGGCTGGTAAAATGACAGTAATTTAAGCTTTTAAAAGTAAAAACTACTGTAGAGTTTGTTATGCAAAATCAAAGGGCAAGCAGTTTTTCCGGTCTTTCAGTCAGCTACTTTAGAAAAGCTACAGCTGTAACCTTAAATATCATAAACAAAGGAACTTCTGAGGAATGATGTATTAAATTTGACATTGACTGTTCACCGAGGGATTGCTTGCTATTCCACATGGCTAGTTACTCACTAACTTCTGAAAATTATTTCTCTGTCACTTGAAGCAAACACTTTGCTGTATCTGCTCATGAATCCTTATACCACCTTGCTTATTGATGCAATAATTTGAACTTGAAAAATGCAGAATAATACAAAATTAGGAGATTTAAAGATAGCTTTCATGTTTATAGAGCTCAAAATCACACTTGATAGCTCTAGACAGCAATCTGCAGCATGAAAATTTCCTATTTTAATATATCATCCTCTCATTGTTGATTCACTCAGTGGCCAGCTCATAAGTGTCAGTCATCATGAAATTAGAACGAATGTCGCTAATGGTGCTGGGTGGTCAAAATCTTCAACTCTCTTTCCAATGGATTTTGTAAATAGTCACCATACATAGACTGACAAAGCAGATACAGCAGCTAAAACTTATTGCTTCTTTCTCCTGACATCAAGCGGCTATAGATAGCAGCAAGTTACTGAGTCGCAGTAGGTCAAGTGGAACAAACTGTATGCTAACAAAAGGTAATCCTTGAAGGCATTGCAGTGCTAAGACTAATTTCTTCTGTCTCTGATCTCTACAAGTTCAGCATTTGAAGTTGGCCATCCTGGTTCCCTCAACAGAGCAAGGTTAGCATCTTCAGTAGATAGTTCAACTGGCCTGTCTAGGACATATATCTTAGAATGGAGACAGTCATGCCCAGGGTTTTCACTGCACTGATTGCAGAAGGCTTCTAGATGATTGGTTCAGATCAAAAAGTACCTTTAGATGCTCTAACTGGGGAAGGTGAGTTCACCCTTTGTGACTTGAGGTATATAACAGTAACCAGTACTAAACAACTTCATATTCCGGGGAAACACCCAGCATCTAGAGAGACAATTTCTTCTGAATTTGGAAGAACTTGAGACATTAAAATGTACTTCTAAAGTTTCACAAACATTATCCATTAAACTGCTATCAAGCAAGTTTATTATACAAGACTTAGCCCTTGGGATTTCCCCTGAATTTTATGTTGTGTTTTTCTTCAGCTTTGCTTATCAGGAATTAAAGAAGCTCCTATGGAGGTTGTTGTTGTCTCTTATTCCTCTGAAGCATACACAGCATAATACTGTTTCTGCTGATTACATTCATAAAAGGATGCTTAAATAGCAAGGTAAAATTGTAAATTATACAGGTTACTTTATTTGTAGAATGACATCTTTTCCATGTGCTAGACCACTGTGAACACATAAATTATTGTGCTGATTTATATGGAAGACTCTGAGTTACTTGGTGATTAACAGTTATCGAACATAAATAATAAAATATTTAATTAAAATTGAATAGTAAACATAATTATCTGTATCTACTGTGACAGACTTATAAAGAAGGTTAAAAATATAATAGACAAATTAGCAACTGTAGGAATTGTAGATCAATGGAATGGAAAAACGCAAATTCCCACCAGGAGAAGATAGATACTTGCTGATGATCAGCCACTGAATGTCATTACGCTGCCAATAGAAATATACAGTTCAACCTTTGGACAAGGATGTATGAGCTCTGCACCTTGAATCTAGTTCTTCTGATCACATTCACTGGATTTTGTTTAGCTGTTTAGCTGGATAGTTTGTGTTGCTTTGCTCCTGACTAGTATGTTTATTTCCAGATAATAGGTGTCAGGTTCGTGGGAGTTCGCAAAACTTGAAACTTTCTTAGATCCAGTGACGTATAAATACCAAGAGACCCACAGATATTGAAGAAATAAAGCAGATCACAGTCACAAAGACAAAAACAAATAAATGGGTTGCAAGATTTGAGTTTTGGGGTGGGGTGTAGACACTCTCTATGACCAATATATTTCCTCAAGGGAAATAACAACTCATTTCAAGGGCTAAAATTTTAAAAAAGGATTCTTCTGTTCTCTCCTTGCATATGTAAGAAGGGCAGATTGTTAGAAACCAAATCAGGTGGCCTGTGAATTTGCAGTGAGGTTCCTTGTACCATTCCTCATATATCCATTCCTCATATTTTGAGATTAAATTTAAGACTGGACTAGAACATGCACAGGCTTAAAATATTAATGTTCCACCAGATATGGCACTAAAAGAAATATTCCAGTCAATAAAATATGTCAGTCTACATGGAGAAAGTAGTAAGTGCTCACAAGTCCTATGTACACTTGAGCTAAGTGCTGCAGCTTTTGAATATAAGTATCCCAGTTCAAACAACTGAAGTCTTGACTTTGATTAAAAGCAGTACGTATTTGTAAGAGGTGTTTTAGAAGATATATTTCAGAAATCTCACATTTTTAGTTCATTATTTTGTCTTTCCTTAGTTTCCCTCTTCACCACCATTAAATTGCTTCTTTCAAAAATGTGTAAAGCACACAAATAAAAAGATTTGGAACGCACGCTGCTTTTTAAGGTAAAAGTATCAAAGGAATAGTTAAACTTCAGAAACTTTCACACAAGTATATATGACTTTTTTCCACTGTCACATACTCACACAAGCACACACACATGTTCTGCTCAAAACTAGAAAAGTGTTGCTTTAAAGCAGAAGCTAGAAGATTTAACTCTTTTTTTCCATTACTTTTACCTCATAGAGGGACTTTCTGGAAACAAGTGGCAGTTTCAGCTTGACTTCAGAATGAATGTGGGATCTCACCTGGTCACCAGCTGGTTGAAGTAGCCACAATAATGTTTAAAACGTCTGTTCTTCCAGGACTTTGCTTTCTCAGGGTTTGTTCCTTCATTGTTCTTGCTCAGAGACAACCTTTGTGGCTTTAGATCCGTGTGCATGAAAATACAAATCTACATGATCATCATGGAGCAAACAACCCACAGTCTTTAGGCCTAGGCGTTAGTCTGTGGTAAAAAGTCTAATCATTGAACAGATTTCTACTTTTTATAGTGGTTAATTGCAGATTAAATGTTTTACCCACAGCTCCAGGATCATAAGTAATCAGTTTGTGTGAGGAAAACAGAATATAGGATTTTACTTACAATAATGAGCATAAAATTTAAGTGAAAATTATCTTTTATAAAAATATGAAGTATCCTAATGCATGATTTTCTAGATGCATCACCTAATAGTAATTGCCTTCAATCATACCTTAAACCGTATAAAATTTAGCAAAGGAAGCTGGAATTACCATTTAATTTGTTTCAGTGTGTTTGATTTAAATTAAAACCCCAAGATAATTTTATACTTATCAAAATAATTTATTCTCATATTAAAGGAACTGCAGTTTCTAGGCTCAGCTGTAACATTCAGCATCTTGCATTGGAAGCTTACCTCCTTCTCACATGACCATGCAGAGCTGGCCACGCAATGCTGAAGCTGGCATCAGACCCTGATGATCGCTTATAACCGTTTTCCTTGAAGGTGCTGGGGTAGGTGTCACAGACTGAAGGAAGACACACAGTAGTTTAGGATGCTGTACAACCATTAAATCTACTTTTCTATGATCAAAAATCCAATCCAGAAAATAAAATCAGAGGTAAAAAAAGACATTTGATCAAGAATAAAGTTTTTCAATTGAACTCCCACTTCTTTACAGATATTTCACCAAGGGCAAATGCATATGTTATTCAGAGTTTCTCAATTGCGAATAGTTTACATCTTCTTCACAGGGGAGGTCCCAGAAGATGGGAGGCTTGCCAGTGTGATGCCCATCTACAAGAAGGGCCAGGAGCTGGATCCAGGGAGCTACAGACCTGTCAGCCTGATCTCGTTATCGAGGAAGATCATGGAGAAATTCATCTTGAGTGTGTTCACATGGCCTATGCAGGACAAAGAGGGAATCAGGCCCA
>NW_010290753.1:0-305 GCF_000700745.2 Antrostomus carolinensis | reverse complement strand
GGCACCATTGTCACAGCTGTGGCACCATCATCGTGGCCATGGCACCACTGGCATGGCTGTGACACTGTTGGTGTGGCCATGTCACCATTGGCATGTCTGTAGCACCATCATTGGCACGGCCACGGCACCGTTAGCGCAGTCACAGCACCACTGGCACAGCCATGGCACTCTTGGCGTGGCCATGGCACCATTGGCATGGCTGTGGCACTCTTGCTGTGGCCATGGCACCATTGGCACAGCTGTAGCACCATCATCATAGCCATGGCACCATTGGCATGGTCATGGCACCATTGCTGTGCCACTGA
>NW_010290752.1:333-4066 GCF_000700745.2 Antrostomus carolinensis | reverse complement strand
ATATTTATAATATATATTATAAATATAGATATCTTCTTCTAAATAATGCAGTGGGGTTTTTTTATACTCAAGCACTTTGTCTTTAGGAGAGAAAGGAAGTTAAATTCCAAGAGCTTTGCACAAAACCGAATGCAAACCTGTCAAAACCCCTTTATTCTAAAGTGACGAGGCCAGGAGAGGATTAGCATAATTAGCAACGGTAGCTAATTATTTTCTTTATCAGAAGAGCATTGTTTACTCGCTGCAGAGCAGGTAGCAGCAGGATGAAGCTGTGAAGTTATCAATGTTTAAAGAATTTAATGATTTAAAGAATTAAATCAATGTTTAAATCAAAGTTTACAGAATTTATTCATTTATTGGAGTGTGGGCTGGCAGCCAAAAGGAATGAAAAGTCTTCTGGTGATGAGATGATCTATTCTAGAGTGAATCACCTCAAAAATGTCCCAAAATGATAATCAAGATGTTTTGCCACCTAAAAAATATTTGATTTCTTTGTAAGCAGTGCAATCAGAATTCCCAAAGGAGGAAAGGGCTTCGCTTCCCAGACACCCACTGTTTGGCTTGGAAGGAGGTTGAGTTGAGATGGTTCCTTTGAGGAACCAAAAGGTGATGGCTTGAAACTAAAAAAGAAGAGATTTAGACCAGATATAAGATTTATTTTTTTCAAATGAGGGTGGTGAGACACTGGCCCAGGTTGCCCAGAGAGGTGGTAGAAGCCCCATCCCTGGAAACATTCAAGATCAGGTTGGACGAGGCTCTGAGCAACCTGATCTGGTTGAACCTGCCCCTGGTTGGGCTTTGAAATGTCCCTTCCAACCCAAACTAGTCTGTGATTCTAGGACTTAAGGAAATCTTGAGTGTAAGTGAATTAATAACCCACTACCCATTTGGAATGAGAAATCTCCTTCTTCAAGCTAAATATAACATCTACCCATCTCTCCTTCCAACCCTTTCTTCGTTCCATGTGACGGTGGGACTGGATGAAGAGGGGGGGTTTTTTTAATCAGTTTTAATCAGGAGAAGAGAAATCATGGAGGAGTACTTGAAAATTAATCCTAATAACCATCTAATGATGGGCTCTTGAGTTCCTGTTTGAAAATGAAATTCAAAATTATTGATTGACATGGGAGAGAGAAAAAGTTCTCCACTTCATGTAAAGATCTAGTTGGAATGGCCACAGAAATCAATGAACTTGTTGGAACAGCAACCACTTAATTAGGACACTAATTAACCCTTCCAGCTTCGTTTCAAACAGTGGTGGACCTGTACATGGACTGATGCTCTGAGGAAGTTGGCATCTGGATCCATTATCCCCAAGAATCCCACCTCTCACCTGGGACCTCAAGGATGATCTTTGTGAGGAGCTCAAGCAGCCAGTTGAGCCACATCTGTAACATATTCACTAATAAATGTTTCTGCAAAGTCAGAAATGCACATGAGCATCCTCAAACATGGACATGAGTGTATCTCAGACCTGAGCAGACACATTTGAGATGGTGAAGTAACCAGAAGTCACAAGCAGCTGTCTCAGAACGACATTGTTGTCATCACAGCACTGAAAAGCCCCATTGAAGCTACAACAATAAAATCATAGAATCATGGAATTGTTTTGGTTGGAAAAGCCCTTGAAGAGCATCGAGTCCAACCATGAACCCAACACTGACAAGTCCCCGACTGACCCATGTCCCTCAGCACTGTGTCTACACGACTCTTCAATCCCTCCAGGGATGGGGACTCCACCACTGCCCTGGGCAACCCCTTCCAATGCCTCAGAACCCTTGCAGCAAAGAAATTCTTCCTCACATCCCATCTCAACTGCCCTGGCCACAACTGGAGCCCATTTCCTCTTGTCCTGTCCCTTGGGCCTTGGTTGAACAGACCCCCCCCCACCTCTCTCCACCCTCCTCCAAGGGACTTGCACAGAGCCACAAGGTCTCCCCTCAGCCTCCTTTTCTCCAGGCTCAACACCCCCAGTTCCCTCAGCCACAAGGGAACTCAGCACACTTGTGCTCCAGACCCTTCCCCAGCTCCGTTCCCTTCTCTGGACACGCTCCAGCACCTCCATGTCCTTCTTGGACTCAGGGGCCCAACACTGAACCCAGCACTCCAGCTGCGGCCTCACCAGTGATTCCCAGTGCAGGGGGAAGAGAACTTCCCTGCTCCTACTGGCCACACTGGTGCTGATCCAGGCCACGATGCCCTTGGCCTTCTTGGCCACCTGGGCACCTTGAACATACTCTGAACTTCCCAGAAATCACAGTCTACAGCAGCTGAAAACTGTAAGAGGGGGTAGTTGGGGTTTTTTTGAGCAGTTTGTGTCCAATCGCTGACAAACCTTCACAAAGTTCCATCACATTCTTCTCTTCACTTAAATCCATGTTTGAAACATCTCAGAGAGACATGAATTGATCAAACACTTGCAATCACCAGCTGAAGTCATAGCAAGTCATATGTCCTCCTAAGAGCAGTGGGAATTAAATAAGTGGTTATAGAGTGATCACCTCACCAGAGTTCCTTGACATTTAGGTCATCCATGAAGAAACCATTTGCACGTCCTCCTGGGAAGTCATCACCATCATTCCCATTTGCAGGAGGAGATAGATGCCAAGTGATTTCCATGTGGGATTCTTGGAGCAGAAGGTTCAGCACTGGCTGAACTCAAGCACTGGTCTTCACATCCCTGGTGGGTACGTGCAATAATTCTGCCTGAAAACACAGGATCCATCTAGAGGAGAACAAACCTGCTTAAAGGCAAAGGGACATATCTTGATTAAACACAACTGGATGGATCTTCATTCTTCCAAGACAATGAACCAACAGGTTTTACCAGATCTTTACATGATGTAATACTGGACATGAGGTGTCCTTATCCAAAGTAAGAGTGGGTCTATGCTTGGCAGGTAACATCAACCTCATATCCTCTTAAAAAACCCAGATCCTTAAGAAGTACATTCAGGTTGGCCAGAGAAGCTGTGGCTGCTCCTCCCTGGAAGTGTTCTCAGCCAGGTTGGATGAGGCTTTGAGTGACCTGGTCTAGTGGAAGGTGTCCCTGCTGCTGGCAGGGGGGTTGGAACTGAATGAGCTTGAAGATCTCTTCCAACCCAAACCATTCTATGATTCTATTCTGGATATTTCTAATAATAAATTGAGTATAAGACCAAACTCAAAGCAGCCAGAATCACTAAGGCTTCTCCCAGCTCCTAAACTCTCTATTTTTCTTTTACAATCTCTGGTTAAAGCTGCTGCTCAGCTTCTGGGCATGGAAACCAATGAATCAAATCTAATGAGTCTGACATGTCACCAGGAAGCTTTAGCAAAAGCACCCTCAGTTCCACACCATCACCTCCCTTCCCTTCTGAGGTGGGAGTTTTATTGTTGTTGTTGCTCCAGACTTCACAGATGAATAACCACCTTGCTTCCAAATAAATGGGTTTGCTTTGTCCTTTCATCTCCACAGCATTTTGCTGAGATCTGAAGATACTCCAAGGGTTTGTTAAAGAGCTGGTAGAAGGAAGGTGATTTGGAAATAGGATGAGGACAGTATATTTACTACAGGGGTGGGTGTGAGTATATAATTATGTTCGTATTAAATATATGTAAATAAGTTTGGGGTTTTTTTTAAAATTAACAAAGCAAAAAATTGTGAGCAATTAATTAACACTCAACCATCTAGGATCTCCACTTTGCTCTCCAGTTCTACCTGGACTGGTGGAGACTTCAGTTTATAAAACCC
>NW_010290752.1:0-318 GCF_000700745.2 Antrostomus carolinensis | reverse complement strand
CCCCCCCCCCCCCCCCCAACCTGTCCATTGATTATAACAACTGTAATTTACTTCAAGAAAAATCAGGATTAATCATTATTTCCCCACTATCCATCTCCACGGCACCACCAGTCAGGTGTTCTCCTAGTTATGGTCCACGTTGACTTATGTCACCTGAGAGTTTTTCCTTTGTGCTTCACTTTATAAATGATCCAGCCAAAAAAATCCAAACCAAAAAGAAACAAATATCCCTGAAAACCACAGGGCTTTATCCTGATAGATACTGTGAACTCATAACTGGAAACTTTACAGGGGAGAGAATTGGGGGGTGAGGGGAAG
>NW_010290751.1:0-812 GCF_000700745.2 Antrostomus carolinensis | reverse complement strand
TTGTATCTAAAACATGTTTTTGGTTTTTTTTGTAGCATTTTTCCTTTTACCAAAATCCTGAGCTCACATCATCACTGTTTTTACTGTTTATAAACTCTCCATGTGAATAAGAATGTGGGATGTCTGTACCTTATATTTCACTAAGCTGAGGTGAAGAGACCAAATGTTGGATACCAATGTATCACTACTAATTGAGTTTGTAACAAAAATATCACATCTACAATTGCTGCTAAAATTCTTTGTCCTGCAGCTTATATGACTCATTAAGGTATGAAGATACTTTCACAAATTACCTGAGTGATAAAATAGAGAGTATGTCCGATGAAACTAGGCTAGGAGGAGCTGCAAAGTCATTGGAAAACATCATCAGAATACAAAGCAGTCTTAAGAAATTGAAGAAATAAACTTAAAATAGAAAGTGATCTGATAAGGACAACTGCAAGGTTCCTCACTATAAGCAGAAGTGATTACCTGCACCAACACTGATCCTCTGCACTATCAAGTTTAAGTAAAGGAGGTTATAGGGGATCACAAGCTAAATTTAGGATAAGTACTATATCTATGTGCTGTTTTTATGTACAGTACTATTGAGACTAATCGCAATCATACCAAAAATGCATAAACAAGAGCACAGTTTGCAAGCCCTTTTACTTTTTTCTGGCATAATTAATCCCTGTTATGGAGGTTTGTGATCAGTTGCAGGTATTGCATTTAATAGAAGCTATAAAGCACGGAAATAGATTGCCTAGGGAGGTCTATCAGTGAAGTCTTTAAGAAAAGTTTAAACAAAAATGTCTGTCAGGAGGAGTGTT
>NW_010290750.1:2012-2435 GCF_000700745.2 Antrostomus carolinensis | reverse complement strand
GCATCGCCGCGCTCCTGGGGCGGCTCCTCCAACGCATTGAAGAACTTGAAGAGGAGGTTGCAACACTCAAGTCCCAGCGGGCGGTGGTGAAGGTGGTGAAGGTGCCGCCAAAGAGCCAGGTGAGGAGATGGTGGCGTGGGGGCCTTGGGAGGGGGCTGCGGGGACCCCCCTGGCTGGTTGTGCTCCGCTGTAACGTGGGGGAGCCCCTCGCCGCCCCCACACTGGCTTGTACAGCACGGACAGAAACGAAAGCCTTGATGCAAGTGTCCTGCTGGCACCAATAGCCCGCGGCCACTGGCCGAGTAAGCCCGGTGTGTCCTCACACAACGCCTTGTCACCTTCCTCCCTGAAGCAGGGCGAGGAGCTGAAATGGCTCGAGGCCAGAGTTACAAATCTGGAAGCTGACCAAGAGCAGCTCCTGGG
>NW_010290750.1:1317-1901 GCF_000700745.2 Antrostomus carolinensis | reverse complement strand
GCCCCTTCTCCGACGTTGTGAGAGGAGGCTGAGACACTCAAGTCCCAGCGGGCGGTGGTGAAGGTGGTGAAGCTGCCGCCAAAGAGCCAGGTGAGGAGATGGTGGCGTGGGGGCCTTGGGAGGGGGCTGCGGGGACCCCCCTGGCTGGTTGTGCTCCGCTGTAACGTGGGGGAGCCCCTCGCCGCCCCCACACTGGCTTGTACAGCATGGACAGAAACGAAAGCCTCGATGCAAGTGTCCTGCTGGCACCAATAACCCGCGGCCACTGTCCGAGTAAGCCCGGTGTGTCCTCACACAACGCCTTGTCACCTTCCTCCCTGAAGCAGGGCGAGGAGCTGAAATGGCTCGAGGCCAGAGTTACACATCTGGAAGCTGACCAAGAGCAGCTCCTGGCTTCCAGGAAACTTCTGGAGCAGCTTCCATGTCAGGAAGACATGGAGGTAGGTGGCTAAAAGCCCTGCAGGCTCAGAGCATCCTCCAGGCAGAGCCCAGGTTGGGGACCACAAGGGTTCTGTCCCCCTGCCAACCTGCCGGCAGCCCTGTGGAGGTTCCAAATGCCTTTCCCAGAGGTTTTGGGCAGCGGT
>NW_010290750.1:663-984 GCF_000700745.2 Antrostomus carolinensis | reverse complement strand
CTGCCCCCCTGCCGCCGAACCGCTCGGGCCCTGCCCCTCCTGCCTCCATCCTTTCCTGACCGCTCTCCTTTCCTCCCCATTGTTAGCAAGTCGCTCTGGACAACAAAGTCAGCCAGGCCCAGTTTCATGCCACCGTGGGCCGCCAGAAGGAGTGGCTGGAGAACTTGCAGCAGCAGCTGCAGCAGCTGCAGCAGGAGCAGACAGGGTGGGGGCAGCGGTTGCGCCAGCTCAAGGAAGAGCTAAATGAAAAGCTGGACGCCAAGGTGAGGGGTGGCTCGACCCTGCCGTGCAAAACTGGCACCTTCGGGGCTTGGGCGGCCC
>NW_010290750.1:304-621 GCF_000700745.2 Antrostomus carolinensis | reverse complement strand
GTGCCCCCCGGGGCACTGTGATGTCCCATGGCGGGGCAGTTGGCTAAGGGCGTGTGTCCATCCACAGCTGGACCAGGAGCTGGGGCGTTTCCAGCAGCAACTGGATCAAAGGTGGAAGCTCAGGGAGGAGCTGGAGAAGGAAGCAGGGCCAGCAGCCGACAGTGCTGCTGGGACGAAGAAGTGAGTGCGGTGGGGACGCTGGTGGCTTCAGGGCCAGCGCTCGCCCCGTTCCCTCTGGCTCTCCCAGCTACTGCCTGCGAGCTGCCGGCCAGCGGGGGGGCAGGGCTGGGTCCCCCCCGGGCGCTCACCCAGTCCTT
>NW_010290750.1:0-233 GCF_000700745.2 Antrostomus carolinensis | reverse complement strand
CAGCTGGTTGGCCTTTGCCATTGCCTGTCCTGTGACAGGCCCCTGCATGTGCCAGTGCCTGGCCCGTGAGTAGCCCCCACACTGCGGGTGGGACGGGAGGGAGATGGGTGCTGGCGGTGCCCCACTGTGCTGGGCACAGGGGTTTGGGTGTCTGCCGGGGGGGTGTGACCCGGCCGAGCCCCCTCTGCAGCCCCGTTGGGGACACCTCCCCGGAGGCAGCGGGCGGGGGGTTG
>NW_010290749.1:0-37540 GCF_000700745.2 Antrostomus carolinensis | reverse complement strand
CGAGGCTGAGGGGATGGGGCTCAAGGGGCCGCCCAGCGCAAGAGCCGCGGCCTCAGGGGGAGCCCCTCAGGGCGCCGGGCAGCCCGCTCGGCCCTCGCCCCGGCCACCTGGAAAGGGGAAGCCCTGCCTCAGGTGATGAGATGAGCTGTCTCGAGGCAGCTGGGGCAGATCTCTTTTCCTGCCTAAATTTGTTCCCTGTTGCTATCGGCAATCGCAAAAGCGGCTTTCAGCAGCAACCTGCCCGTCCCCACTAACGCTTCGTCCACTTAGCGGCTGGAGGTGCCATGAGGTGTCAGCTCTGAGGTTACCAGCTCCCCCTCTCCCTGGCATCTCAGCGACCTACATTTCCCTAAAAATTTTTTAATAGGATATTTAATTAATAGTATTATACAACAGAATAACAGAAATTACTTTCTTAAAGGAGATGATTAAACAGAGAATTAGGAAAATCCCAATTTTATAAAGCATGCAATGAAATGGGGTAGTTGTAAAACATGTTCTATCACTGGCACCTGTGCTGCAAGACTTCGAATTTACAAATCAGAGCTGGAAAGTAAAATCCCTTCTCTACAGGGATAGAAATTTTGCACAGAAAGTTAAATAACAACTGCATATCACTGGGGCAGCTGTTAAATCAGCTCTCTTGAGGAAACTACAATACCCTGATTTATAATTCCATGATAATTTATAGCAGAAGGCTCTTCTAGCCCAACCCCACTCAAACCCAGGTGAGACAGCTAACATCAGTGACACAAACATAAGCATCTGTGTATAGGGCTCAGGTTTATAGGGAGTTTAAGGAGCTGATTGTTGTTATTAGCATTTTTTGTTAATAATATTTGACCTGAGTTAATTATCCGAGTTGCCAACAACTGAATAAACAGCATAATCTCTAGTGTTTGACTTTTTTTAAAAAAAAAAACCAAACCAAAAAACAAACAAACCAAAACCAAACAAAAAAACACATGAAAGGGTTAACTTTGTCTGAATTAAAGAATTTTATTTTGTGCATTTCAGAAATAAATGAATAATGACATTTGCTAAAATCAGTTGTTGCTGTGCTAGACAGACACATGTAAAACATCTTCCAATTTTACATTACAACATGCAGTGCAAGAATGATACATTATTTTACTTGAATTCAAGTTATTTATCGTTGAATAATCAAGACCTATTAACTGTACAAACATTGGTAACAGTCAAAATTATTTCAACTGGGAGGAAAAAAAAAGATGTCTCAATACCACATAGATCAAGAAACACCAACTGGAACACAGTGGATTAACAATTCTTACTACATTTTTTGTTTATTTCTCAAACATATTTTACTGATTATAACTTTGCATTGCTAGCAGTTTTTGAGTGTATAATATAAATGATACTAATGAATGAAAATACAGTTCAGTCAAAAAATGAAATGAAAATACAATACAGTCAACATTAGTCAGATATTTTTAAGAGATAGTGACTTAGGTATAGTTTATCTAGATGAATACCAGCTCATGTAGATGATTACATTTAACATTGCTTTCTTCCCTCTTTAATTTCTGAGCTGTCTGTCTTGACAAAGTGTTGAGTAACTTTGTGATAAAAAACAAAACAAAAAACCCCCCAAAAACAAAAACCCCAGAACCCCCTCCAAGAAAACAACAAAAATCCTAAAAAACTACCACCAACCCCCCCTCAGCAGTTATAACCTCAAGTCTTACTTTTGTTGCTACTTAACAGCAAAGCCAACCAATATGATACATTTTTTTTCCTATTTAAAACATTTATCTGTCACTAAAACAATGCTCAACTTATCTGTGCAGAAGCAACATTATATATGGGCATGTTTTGAAGCTCCATAACATATGTATTTTTGTGTACACAGTGGCGATTTATCTTTAAAATTTTACTATTAAGTTTGGAAAAAAAACAACTAGTAGTGACAAATACGCAGTGCAGTTTGTAAAACAGTGGAAAATCATCTGTAATAATGTAGGAAGGTTTTGATAAATAATTTCTCATTTTTTTTTTTTTTTCCTCAACACAGAAACTGTGAGTGTTATTGCCAGTATATAAACCTGACACCTTGTGGAAATCTTTTTCAACAGTCATAGCTCTTAAGCTGAACTTCCAATTTTAAAATGTTTTCAAGTAAGAACAATTTATTCTGCCATATTGTCCCTGCTTTCCAAACCATAGGAGCTATAAAACATACCTTGAAATGATAAACAAGAAAGAATTTTCTAGGAAAACAGTAAAAAGCTAGTGATACAGTAGGACATAAACCTCAGCATCAAGAATTTTGGGAAGTTCAGTACATCATGAAAAATACTTTATATACCTCTTGCAAATTAAAAAAAATAATCCGTGGCTGACATTTCAGTAACATTTTTGATTGAATGACATCTCTCATGCGCTGTGTCAAGAAAATAAAAATTTCCCAACCCATGTACTGCAGCAGCTCAAAAGCTGAGGTACAATATAGACCTTGCCTAATCATAACTTCTAAGTACTGAACACTTCAGCAAGGGAGTTCAAGCACTTACTAACCTTTCAAAAAATAGTGTGAATATAGCCACTTCTTACAATCCATCTACCTTCAGCCTATTAACTTGCCCTTAAATGTACCTAACACATCTCCCTGAACAAGGCAGCACACGTGCACGGTACTTTATACACGGTACAGAAACTTTAGAATACAGATATAATAAAATCTTGACCTACATGTTATTAGTGCATTATAATTAAATCCTGTGCATTTTTTTCAGCATATGTTGTCTAACATTAAGAAATGCAATATCCATTTTGCTTTCTCAACCTGTGATGTGGGAAGCGTTGTCAGCCTCACTATCTGTCTGTTGCATTAAGATGGAAAAACTGCATGAATAGAGAGTTGAGAATTACCAACTGCACTTCTGTCAACCACCCTTCAGTTTGGGAACACTGACCTGAACTCAGTAAGGGCACACAGGCATCCAAGTATGAAAGAACATACGTGTTTTGCATCCTGTTCACTGGATGCTGTTCTCAAAGAACAACACATGGAGGTAGCATGCCTATTCTTATTGGTGTAATTTCAAAAGGCTGAGAAACCTCATCTTCTCTTCTCTGGTGGTACTCCAGTATCTCTTCCTGATGTTAAGTGTTTCCACCTGCTTCAATAGAGCTAAGATTTTCATATGAATAAAGGGCTGAGGTGACCATATCTCTTCAATAAATTAATTTAATTAGGTAGTCAAGCACATTGGCTCTATATCTTTGGCCTCCCTTAACATATAGGCTGTGCATTGCATGCACATGCACTTATGAATTCCTCATGGTGAAAAACAGATTTAAACGAACAAGTAGGTTTCCTGCATGGCCCACAGTATTTAAATACATTTTAAAATAGATTAGGATAGGATATTACCTCATTATTGCTCAGGTTAACTCTAAGTATTTTAAGGTTTTTGAAAATTTTAAATATAACTTCAACAATTCATTTATTACAGTATTCATAAACTTTATTTCTATGGTTGCTTAATGGAGTGTTCAACTGAACACAAAAAAAATTCCCCATAACATAGTTCAACAGAGAGACAACATGTTCTGCCTTCATTAATGCATGGTGCTACAGCATAAAGCATACCAAACTCGGAAAGCTACAGGTTAGTCTCCTCTCCTTTAAGCATGCATTTGCAAAACATTCATTTACTCTTTAAGAGACAAAACCACCCCACATAAGAGCTGTGCTACTTATTTTGGGCTCAGCCACTTCACTTTGTAACATTAAGATTTTGATTTGAAAAGTCTAAAAACCAAAGCTACTTAATAAAATTAAGTTTGTGCATATCCTTAAAACTGCTCCTTAGTAAAAAGCTTCTGCATCAAGTGTGCAACGTGGTTTTGTTTTATTGTCATGGCCTGATTTTCAAAAAACAACCCAAGCCCCACACAGCTATAGGGCAGAGGAGCTGCTGGCCTTCAGCATCTTTGAAAGTCAGGACACAGCTTAAGTGATTGTGCAGAACATGACATTTCCCTTGCAGTATAAGCCAAGTGTTCATTTATGCCCAATAAAAAGAACACAGAAGTTTCATCAAATCAATCAAAATAAACTTTTACAAGTCATAAAGGATTTCAAGGATGACACCAATTGACCAGGCCTGAGTTTCACAGCTAAAAGGGCAATACTGTCCATTTTCATTGGTTAGCTCTGGAAGCCCTTTCCAGGACGATCTGGTAAAAGGAAAAACAAACAAATATTGTTGTTAGATTATACACTGAAATTAACATTTCATTTTGAAACCTTTTAGAAAGTTATCTCAGTAGGAAACTGACAACCATGACTAAAGGTTTGTTGTCCTACAGGCATGGTATGTTCTTTAATAACCGAGGTCTAATTAATTTTTTTTTTTCCCTGCAGCAGGGAATTGTAGTATTTTGAGGGGGCCACACCTTCAAAGTAGACTCTTTGCTACTAATAGCATCTGAACTCACACTGTTGGCATGTTGCTCCTCTTTAGCATTCAGGTAGTTTTGCAGTTGGAAGAATACAAGTGATCTTTGAAATAACTGAATGGTATTCAAGCTACACTTGAAACTGGGTTATGGTGCTAAAAAGTGCTAATGGTTGTATGATAGCATGACTATACAAGCCTTTTTTTCCTCCACAGGAATAAACCCCCTCCAAACATTTAACATACATACAGAAATACTTGTAAGTTGAACCTGTTGCTACATTAATAACTCTGTACACAAACGAAATACCACAACAGAGTAAAAGTACACTAAAGTAGTAAGACAGAAAAAAACAAAGAATGTTACCAAACTGCAAGTTATTTGTTAATACTACCGAACAGGACACTGGGACAAGACACTATGTAATGCAAAAAGTGGCTTAACAAATCCCTTTTCTTCCTTGCGTGGTCAGACAAACACTTCTGTTAAGACCAGTTCTACTGAGTTACTCTTATGGGTACAAATATATGCATATCTGAAGTACTACAGAGCAGATTATATGAAAGAGATTAAGAGCAAGATCTTTGCTTTCTTTCTTTGTTTTAATTCATCTCAAATCCTTAAGAATCAAAAATATAACATACTGAAAAAGGGATGGGTTTGGTGGTTTGGTTTTTAAGACAGAGAACGCAAAATGCAAAGGAACCTTTGAGGGCCATAAGCAAGTTCATCTGCCTTCTTAGAATATCAATGTTATTAAGATTCTTAAACCCTGTCATACTAATCTCCTCATTTATAACACAAGAAATCCTAACAATATTTTGCATCAGTTTATCTGCCACAATTTTAATCTGTCATTACTAACCCTTTAACTATTTTGTATCGCTGGTTGTTTTGAAATAATTAGATTTAAAAAAAAAAAAAAAAGAACAACCCCAAACACCTCACCAACATTTTTTTCTGAAATTCATTTGTTTGTATGAAATTAGATCCTAATTTTTACATAAGGTTTATTTCACCCAGTCTTCACATGGTTAAGTATCAGTAATTCTGAAATCTATAAAAAACACTAGATCTCAGCTGTACTTGAAATCTGACTTGAGATCTGCAACAGCACATATAGCAGTGAATTTCTTATGTAGAAAACAGATGCTGTTTATCTTACAGATCTGCACTTTTACATACAATTGGATAGTGGATACCACTAACCTGAGTGAGTATTTTGAATCTGTGTTAGCTGGTATCTTACCTTTCAAGGTGAACATAGTGGCGAGAAAGAACATTCTTAATCATAACCACAGTGTTTGCATATATCTCTGGACCAATCAACTTTGAGAAGTACAATTTGGCACGAAGAAAATAACCAATTGGCCACAGCCATTCCTAAGCAAAGAATGAAAAGAGATTATTACCACAGCTGTCAGTTTGAAAAGGTGTTAGCGCTTTTTCTAAAATTGAAGAAACTGGCTCTTACAGGTCCTTGGTGATAATTAAAACCTCTGGCTACATTATAGTTGTCATTGTCAAGAGAATTATCATATACTCCACAGTAAACCATATCACTGCAAGAAAGAAAAAATAAATTATACAAACAAAGCCTTAACAAAAGTGATACATAAAAATGGAAAGCAGAAGTGAACTAAAGTTTTTGACATGGCATTTACATTTAATGATGGTTAAGTTTGGGAGGTCTCCACCAGATTCCGTATTTTACATAACACTGGAATTCCCAACACAGTTTAAACCAGTAGGAAAATGGTTAAAGTCTTGGAATGACTTGAATGAATTAATTTTGCCCTTACACTTTTACTCGAACTATAGGGCTGTGCATTGTATCATATGTAAGTATGTATCAAGATGCAAATTCAACCTCTTTTATGATACCAAATTTGACTTGTTTACTGTGTGGCATCCAAAACCACCTGGTGATGGTCTACATAAATAAAATAAATTGCACAGGCTTTTAGAACAACAAGATAATTGTTCTGGAAGTATTTACTGCAGCCTTATTTCACAGTATATATAAGGATTTTAACAAAAGAAATACTACCCCCACATGTCAAACAATTCCTACTGTCATGTTTTGCAATTAACACTTAATCTTATCTCTACTATACTTACTCTGGGTCTAAGGTTTTCATGCCTAATGGACCAAGCAATTTTTCCTCTGCTATCTGCAGAGCTTTCCAAGCTCTCTCAGGTGTGAACAACTCAGGGGCCTAATAAAATAATAAAGATTTAATCAGTAAACTCTGCACATGTACACACATAAGACTGTATATAAATGTAGAAAACCACAAAAAGCCTAAGTTTGTATTACTGAATCAACTTCTGGAATCTACAAGTCAGAGTAAACAAGAAGCTATCCAGAGCTTTTAAAAAATTTTTATTTTATTTTAAATACACTTACCACTTGAAGTTCTTTACAAATCCAGTAAAGACAAACAACCCATGCTTTTCACCTGATTTGTCAGGAAAAGCAGCCTCCCAGGCCTAACCTTAAAAGACACTCTGAATACAGTGAACACTGCAAATTATCCTAGCTACACGCTGGACAGCAGTTTCATTTAGGTAAGTCTTGTCAAAGATGTATTTTTTAGGAGATACTCAAAGACAGACCAATACTAAAAGCATGGAAAAGAAACGCTTTCAAAAAGCAGTGTATGTATGTTCCTGATATAATGCCATGCAGATGAACCTTACAATGCAAGCTTAGTTCAATAACAAAGAAAGTTTAAAGTGCAAATGCTTCCTCCCATCCCCTTCACTTACCACAACCATTGCTATTGTAAAATTTGGCCTGAGTTGGTAATCACACCATGGACTTGAAGCTCCATAACTGTCCTTATAAATTCCACGTTTGTGAACAAGCTCTGGATGTTTCTCATTAGGATCTGATGGGTTCTCAGAGACAAAGAACAGCCTTTCAAAGTGCCCTTGAATTTTTCTGTTCCACTCATCATATGTGATAGTCTCCTCCTTTCCTGCAAGATGTTAACGTACAGGTTTCATTTTCTGAAAACAGCCACAGTGGTAACACCAGAAGTACGTTTATGTCCATTTTTACTGTTTTGCTTATTGAAATTTTACTAAAGATACTCCTAGCACAATGAAGGCCATAGTAGCATAGCAAAAAGGTATTATCTAGAAGTTGAATTATACTGCAGATGAACTCCAACACACGCACTCCAACTTTTTTTTTTTTTTTAACATGTTTTCTAACTTGCAGTTAGCAAGGAGCAAACACTATGAAGTACTCTGACCTACAGTAAATATTTAATTGAGTAAGTTTAAAATTTATAATTAACATTTCAGCATAGTTACTTTTATAGTACTTGGTATACATACTGTTGCTATTTCTGAGACTTCAAAGAGAGTGTCAAATCACTAGGGTAAGTATCACTTTCACAAGCTTTCTCTTTCTGAATTCCTGAGACTTAGCATAACAGGAGCAGACCTAGGACCATCTCTCTCCAGCTGGCGATTCCTCACCCTTAAGCTAATTCTACAGCTCATAGGAACAGCTCACTGAAACTTTTCAGTGAGACTAGAAAAAACATCAGGTTTTAGTCAGCAGAATTGTGCTAGGGATATCTTCCTGATTGAGATATATACACATCTTGGACAATGCTTTTATGAGTGAACCAAGAATAGTAAAGAACTGTACACTAGTTTTACATCAGGTGAGTACAGGATTATTACCTGTTCTTCTTCAACTACAACTGGAATACAGAAAAAACACTAAGCTTATGCTTAAGAAACAAGGCATAGATCATGAATAGGAATTAAGGTTGGTTTTGAAATAGATTCATCAATAGATTAAGGAAATTTAAACTCAGTTACATGAGATTGACAACAGAAGGGAATATACACACATCAAATTGAGTCTAAAAAAGTTGCTTATGATTCTGGAACAAAAGAGATAATTCTATAAATACAATTTCTACATCTACGGATTATAATATTGCTGCATACTGAATTCTAAATTGTCTTACTCTAGGCATAGATTTTAAGAAATCCTGAAGTTCATGACCTAAGAATCTGTACGGGACAGGACAGATGGGAAAAAACCCCCAAATCTCCAAACTAACATTCACATTTTCTAAAACAGAATAAAAGAGCCATTAAATTAATTGTTTACTGAAGAGTAAAAAGGCTTTACAGGGCAGGTATATTCACTTGGGCCAGTTAAGTTCCAAATAAAATAACTGTAACCAGAGCAGTATTTCTCTAAAATGCAAGGGACATCTAAAGATACTTAGGTAAATATTCACAGAAAGTGTTTTCTTCTGTGTTGTTAATATTGGTGGGGGAGGGAGAAAGTGTATTGTACCATATTAGTTACCATTCTTATAATGAGTATTATCATAACACATAATAATCCTATCAGTTATATCCATTTTGAGAAATGGTATTTAGGCTCCAAAATTCCTTTGTAATACACACTTTAATACAAAGAATAAAATATTTGAAATATTGACAAGACAATATCAACTCTTAATAAATTTTTGTAGTAACAAAGGATTTCAGTCATACTAGATAACTTCCCAAGTTTTTCCCCTTTTCCCCCCTAAATCTTCTTGAGTAGTTTGATAATCAACCCTGATGCTATATGGCCACCATTTCATGGTTTTAGTTACTTTTATACTCCAGTAATATGAATATGTTTTTACCATGACTTTTTACAGTGACTCCATGGAATGGAAACACATTTTTCCCAGATAAATCCAGCAGCCAGCGAACAGTCGACTTGCACAGGCCAACAATTTCCACAGCAGATCCATCTCTAAAATAATAAAGATTTAAAAAGCACAAGAATTACTTTAAGAATGCTATGAAAGTTCAATAAATAGCTGAAAAATAAATCTGTAACTATCTTATTTAGATACTTAATTCTCCCTGTTCTCCTACTATTCTTCTATTTCTCCTATGTGAGCACCCCAAAGCTGTACAGTATTGCAGTGTTTTATGAATGACAGGGTGCCTCTTGCAGGTGCAAGGTTTCACAAAGGGGCAGAATGATGCTCTCTGTCTTCTTCTAAAAGCCTTTATTGATGACACATTATTTTTTACTAGCTTTTTTGGCCGCTGCTGTACACTAAGATACGATTTCAGAAAACTACCAATGACTCAGATTTCCTTCCTGGGTTGTAGCTCAGTTCTGACAGCATTGTGTAGGCACAGTTTAGACTATTTTTCCCTTAGATGCCTATCTTGACTTTATCTACACTGCAGCTTACCTGCCACTTCTAGGCACACTCAGTTTTACAGGATACTTTTGAGTTTCATGAAGGGCCAATAAAAAGAGAAGAGAACACTAACATAAGCAGACTATGTCAATTCACTTTTATTTAGATTAGTAGGATTCTACCTGATGATGAAACAAGGGAGGAAAGGGTAGAAAACAGGTGAGGTTTTCTAACATCTAACAATCAGGGAATGAGCTTGATTGTGAACTGGCTAGCGGATACTTTTTTTCTGTACAATAGACTAATTTAAGTGGCATTATCATACTCAGCTAATTTGAACAGTTTTGAGATAATTTTATACCAGTGATTAAGAACATGAAAAAAGGATCTGCCCCAAACAGCTTGATTCACTGATGTTAAGTGTGTTCAGTACAGAGCTTCCAATCTGCACGTGCATTTTGGTAACTTGGAAGTAATATTACTTAAGTCAAGAGTGAAGCATTAAAATAAACACTAAAAGTACTTTGTGGACTTGCTTCTTTTTTCAGGTGATACTCAGATAATTACTATATGCATAAATTCCATATTATATATTGAGTTCTGCTGCCTGCTTGATACAGAATTTTTCTCCAGCATCACTAATTTAGCCTCTTTAGGACAGGTATCTCAACCTCTCTTGGTTCTCAATTACAATGCTTGACTTGTCAAGCAAGTTAATGTTTTCCTTCAGTTCTCACCTACAGATGGCAAACAATTTGAAACTGATGCTGTACTAAACTCAAGCAAGGACACCTGCACCAGTTTGCTGACACAGAATAGAGGGTTTTTAAAAAAACCCATTTAATCTCAACCTTAAAAAACTTTAGATGTTGAACTTAGATGCTGTACCTATTTTTGAATTCTAAATAATTCTAATATTGAATTCTAATATTCCAATAACACATCCACTATTAATAAATTATTTCCTATAATAAACGTAAACCAAGTACTGCTAGTACTACAAGTATACAATTTTACATAAATTATATTTTACTACTTGAATTAAAAAAGTCAACTCTTTGCATGGAGCTAAAACCATGACAGAAGCTGAGGGTTTCACCTGCTAAAACCACATTTTTTTTTCTTCAAATAAGCTCAAAGGAAAAAATACCATTAACATTTTAGTAGGCAGAAGCATTTACGACATTTGAGAGATCACCTCTCAGATGTGTTAAAGGAAGTCATAGTAGTTCTGCAGAAGGATTTAAGTTTAAAAAAATAATTTTAAAAATCTCCCTCAAAAGCCTGGATTTTGTACCGTGGAGTAGCTGGAATTCCTCTGTTGCGAGCTCTGTCACTCTCTCCCATTTTATCCATCCAAGTGCCACAATTGAAGCGGTTCCCTCCAAAGACAAAGCCAGTTTCATGGTCAACACCTGCAGTTACATTAAAACCTGCCAAGCAAGAACATCACATATGAAGTCTGTATTTTAAACAAAGCAAAACCCCAACTGCCTCTGCCCCAGCCCAAACCTCCTAAATAAACAAAATCTCCTCTAAACGAGATCTGAGGTGGGCTTCTGAAGGCAACTGTACTTTTTTTAGTGAACTTTTAGTTAACTTTGTACCACAACAGATAAAGAGTTGATGATAAATAAACAATTAATTAGGTATTTTTAAAACATCAAATGTATTTAAAGTAATATTGGTTTAGTTACATTAAACATAATTAATTTTTCAAAAATATACTCAATAGCTAGAGGAAAAGAAATATAAAATATAATCATCATCTTTTGAATTGCATAGCACGTGTTCTATATACCTTCATCTCTCATGTTTTGATCTATCTGTGGACCAGCATTCCTTTCTCGGAAATTTATGCCTTCCATATGCCGTTGCATTGCTTCCTGTATGACTTCATAAAGTGGCTGATCCTAGATTGATTGCATGTTTGGACAATACATGAAAGGCAAGATTAAAAATGAGTAAAAAGGTTCTATCTAATGTGCAAATAATAGCAATTCTTAGCCTCTATTTTATAATACTTCAGAAGAAAAGCATCTAACATTTTCAGTAGCATCTTTGTCCATGGAAATACATTGTATAAAATTTTTAATATGAACCTTTTTTCAAGACAAAAAGCAAAGAAAAAATGTAGAATTAACACTGATGGATATTTTTTTTTCTCCATCCCCAACCCCCTGCACCTATGTAATCATGTGATGCAGATGTAGTGAAAAGTGCTTAAAATACAGAATTCTTGCACTATAATCAAATTTCACTACAGATAGCGTAGGGTTCTTAGAGCTAGAAAAATTACATTCTTTCATTAAAAATTAACAGTTGCGTTAAATACTTAAACCGGAAGCGATCTTTACCATAGTGCCTGCAGGCTGGGGAGAAGAGTCATCTGTTGGGTACATCCTAGAAACAGGACACCTGAGAATATCTAATCCATCTGGAACAATTTTACAGTAGTCCTGGATACACTGAAGCCACCACCAAACAGCATCACGACAGTTGTATCTGGCATGTGTCCCTTGGCCAAGCAGATTGGGAATGAGACCATGTCTTAAAGTCCCACCAAATGCTAAAATGATGTTTCTAGAACAAAAGAAAAACACAGTCTTGACTAAGTTACTTTCAAGGCCATTATTGGATGAAGTATTAAGTACAAAGCATACAAGTTTACCTAATAGCAAGGTAAGTCAAGGGGACAAACAAGATCTTAAAGACAGATGCCAGAAATTTGCTGCTGAAAGCTACAAATTACTTCATTTAGCATGAACTTTTTACATTAAAACTCATCTATTCTCGACAAATTCTCCAACATGAGCACATTTAAATCAGTTTGTACAAAACATACAACATCTGCTAATACGGAAAAGCTAGTTTGCTTTTTTATAGGTAGTGACACAGGTAGATCCTAAATCCAAATCTCACTGAGGTCACAGGGAAGGCTTTTACTGACATTATTTATGATTACCCTGGTATCCATTCTCATGGGTAGGGTGGAATGGGGATGGAGGGCAGGAATAGATGGGAATTTCCTATTAAAATACAGAGAGGTGACAGCAACTGAGGTTATAATAAGTTTTATTTGAAAACCATTGCACATACCTTGCAGAAAACATGGATTCCAACTAGCTTTAAAAGGGAATATAAACATACTAGTAGACTGCAGGTCTTACTGCATGAGAAAGGCAATAGCTGGCCACATATAAAACAGCATAAATATGTGCTACATGAAAACAACTAATTTTTATGTTTGTATCATGTGGCAAGCTCCACTCAAATTAAGAGATCAATGGAAATATCAAACCAATAGATCTGGCTTATATCTGGCTTATTTACCAGGTTAAACATTTATAAACATGTATCAGCTTGTAACAATCCATAATTAGCTGATTTCTAGTATTAATAGAGAAATACTAGCAGTTATAAAAAAAACCCCATGACAGTCATGCAATCATACCTTTGCAATCAAAATAGTATTCTCTTGCTACTTCAAATTTTTACATAAAAATTCTGAAATTACTGCTCAGCAACAATGATGAGAGTACATACATGTGAAACACAATCATTTTGTTTAAGGACACGCAGTAGTGTTACAGGGGTTAAAACTACGTTAGCTACACTGAACATCAGCTGCATATTTGTGCTAAAAAGCAAAAGAGCATTTTTTTTTTTTTTTTTTTTTTTTTTGAAACTTCAAGAAGTATTTTTAATTCCACTAAGAGAGAACTCACAAATCTGTCTAGGGCCATTAAAGTCTTATGCTGCCCATCAATTGTTCCTAACAGCTTGTGAAAGTATGCCTTTTTCCTAACACCTGCAAGACTGGTAAGAACTAAGAATAAATCAGTCTTACCTTGCTTCTAGATAGCGCCCAGTAACTAACATTAGACCTCTCAGTGCAATAAAGGTATCCCTTCCCCAAGAGCGAAAAATTCCTGAAGAAAAGTGAGGTAAACCTAAAAAGAAATATCATCGTTCATTTCATTTATTGATATAGCAGAAATCTCTAAGCACACATGTATGCATAAAATAAACAGAAGTAAAAATATATTCACATTTATAATTTTTTTCCTAGATCAAGATATTTAATGTAAACAATATTCTAGATCAAATTCTTGATAAAATGAAACAAAGCCTCATTTTAGAACTATTATCTTCTAGAATTTTAAGATCACGTAACATAATTTCTCATATCAGTAACACAGTCATATTTAAATTTTCATGAAATAACTTTGTAACTTATTGTTTAATTAAAGAAAAAACAGAAAGAAAACTAAAAAACAAAAAGCCAGAACTATGACAAGATTTCTAACACTTTGTTGACACGAGTTTATGTATGAGAGATGCTAATACTCAAATAACAGCCTTCACACTTCTGCGGTTTTATAGTGTATGGCAACAGCATTGAGAATCACAATCCAAGTATGAGTTAAAAACCTCCTAGACACGACCAGTGAATATGTGAAGGGAATATTTAAAACCAAGCTCTTCAGTATAATTAATCTTTATGACCAGTTTAAGAGAACAATGTGTCTCTGTGCTTCTAGGTAACACTAAAACAGGCAAATGCAATGTTACTACTAAAACCCAGAAACTAAAAGCAATAAAATTCCAGGAGAGAACGACAGACAGCAAAAAGAAAAAACCCAAACATCCCAGTGAAACAGAAGCCATAGAATCTGTGGATGTTAAAAGTTTCTATGGTTTCAGAAAAGGAATGGGCCAACTCAGAACAAAAATAAATTCATTCTAAGCCACTAAACACAGAAAATAATACTTTTGGCATAGGAAGATGCCCAATTCAAAGACTGACAGATGCTGGCAGAACATTTGGAGGTATAAACACTATTTGCTGACTGCTTTTATGCTCAGTTTCAGATCAGGCATTCTTCTGATCTGCTAATGCTTTTTATTTGCCCCCCAAGAACTCGTAAAAAATAAATTCACCCTTGTACTCCATTACAATTAAGATCTTAAATTCACATTTAAAAAAGAAACTAAGTATATTTATTTCAAACATGTATTCTGTAAAGAAAGATACTTGTGGATCTTCATATATAACAGAAGTGGATATAGCTAAAAATATCTTTAAATAAAGTGTTTATAAGCTCCCCATCCCCTTAAGAGCAGTAACAAAATGGTTGTCCCCAAGAAGCACTGCTAACAAAACCTCAATATTTTTAATAAGGGCAAATCTATCTTAAACAAGTTAAAACACAGGGGAAAAGTCAGGGAAAACTACTACCTACATTTTATACATCATTGCTGACATATGGATCCCAAGCACAATGCAGACAATGTTAATATACTTACTAAAACCAATTTAACTATTTTGGAAGACTTGTTTGGTTTTTTTTTAAATGTTGTCTTCACTTACCAGCTGCCAAGGAAACACAACACTGTTCTTTCTCATTTGTAATCTCATTCAGCCTATAGGGAACATCATGTAAGGAAGGAGACAGATCTGGCAGACAAGAATATTTTCCTATCCCACACATCTGGACTGAACCCAAGGAAAGGTGTTTAACAAATGTTGATCCATTCTGCACAAAGCTGTAATTCAACATAGTTAAATTAAAATAACTTTGCATTCAGCAATATCAGTCTATAAAATTCCTTTTACATTTAGAGATTATTGTATTACGCATAACAAATAAAATAAACTAACAGTAAGTTAATATTAGTATTTTGCACTAACTAATTCTGTACATAAGCTTTAATTAGTAAATAATTTTTTCCCCCCAAATGGGTGCCCAATGTTAACCTTAAATTTTAATTTATTAATGCCAATGGGAGTGTTTATGTTCAATGCTTCTAGGAAAAGGGTAAAAAAAGGAAACTGCTTTGGTTTACTTGATGCCTACATACAGACCTAAGACCTCAAATATATGATAAAAGATATTTTACTATGAACAAAAGTTTCCACCAAAACTAGTCAGTACTTCTAAAGATCACCACATTTTTAGATCTATTCATATACACAGAAAATTGTACATCAATAAATCAGTTAACACATTGCCTAAAATAATGCAACCCGCATTCCTGACTAGTTCATCTCCAAGCATTTTCATAAAATACACTACTTTCCACATGATTTCACAGCCATACCAAATTCTACATCCATTTTAACATCTGTATTTTTACAAAACAACACTTATTTGTTCAGAACATTTGTAGCTAGAATAAAAACTCCATTAAATCAATCTCCTTTCCATTTCCAAGAAACATAGGAGAAACAGACACTGAAGGTTAAACAGTAGAAGAACTAAGCAAAGTGCTCAGATAATGAAGGATATTTATCTGTGTTAGAGAAAAAATGCTGAGCAAGCCATCAGCATCAAGTACAATCTTGTATTTTCTTTTTTCCCCCTGAACTTTAAAGGAATCATTGCAGTTACACTAAAATTATATGAAAAAAAGTTTCTGAAGCCTGGCAAAGAAGTGTTCAAGGTTTCCTCTTCCTACTCTACATTGCCAACAGTAGTTATAAATTCAAACCCTGGACAGACATCTGAACTCTCAACCTTTCAAACGACCACCATCAGAAGATGGATTGGATATTCACTACTAATTTTACCCTTTTACATTGGATGAGTACGAAAATATTCAAATTACATTCTCCAGCAGATAAAATATAAAAGGTACAAATATATAGAGATACCTCTATAGCTCTGATATGCCAAGCATACCTAGACATCTGATGCCATCCCACATCCAGAAGCGTTGTGTACGCACCCACTAATATAGCATCAAAGTAACACGGGATGAGGTAACGTGGAATTCTTTTTAGGTAGACAAACATAGCCTTCAACCATTTACCAACCTATTAAAACACAATATAATTACAACTTGATAACACTGCAGTTCAGAACCTAGTGCTTTCAGGATCTTTTTGTACATTTATTACACCCAAGTTATGCTTGACCACCACAAAGATGAGGTTTCTTCAGTTATTAATAACACTGCTAACATGGAACTGTTCATGCTAGATAGTTGTGGTAGAACTACTGTACCCTCCTGCTCCAAAGTTTCAGTTAAGAAATGAACTCTAAAAGTAGTAGGGAAAAAATCTGTACTTTTTCTGTCCTATGACATAAATAGGCAAGAACACCAACTATATAAAGAGATTATATTTTGCTAATCTCATAGGGGAAAAAAAATTATCACATAGAAGCTATTAACACTGAGTAGTAAAGGAAAGCTGCAACTCAAAATGCAATGCTACAACCCAAGTGTAGGAAGGAGGTTTCTCACTGCTTAAAAAGACAGGACTAAAAAGAAGAGATGAAGCTTGAGACAAGGGATAGAAAAAAAATATCAGAAGGTTAAACTATGTAATAGCCACTAGTGAAAATGACTGCAGATCTGGGTATAGGACTCAGGATTCTGGACCTTGTTTCACTGCAAAATGTTTGACACTTAGGAAGTATTTATCTTCTTTCTTTCTAGTACGGTTAAAGAACATGACAAACTACTAAAAAGACACTGAACATTTAAACCTTGCAGATGAAGGCTGTGCAGATGAAGAAAGTACATGTCAATATATTACATGATGACCCTACACTTTTAACTTGGACATTATGAAGGGAAGGTTACTTATGTAAACAGTGAAACCGTGAAGTTTAGTTTCAGTATAGCTATAGGTACGTTGTATCTTCTTCAAAACAGAATGAGACATTACAAATTAAGAACTCAAAAAAATATACAGAGAAAATAGAAAAAAAAAGCAATAGTCTTTGAAGAGCAGGAAATCTGGCAAGTATCAGACTAACTTCCTTTCTAGAAAAGCTCTGTCTCTGAGGTCAGATTCAGCATTCACTTCAGCACGAGATCGCTTTCTCCATTCTTCTGCGTTAGATCACTATACTTGACTTCAAGAACAAAACTAAATAAGAATGCTAAAGCCTTTATTATGTTCATTATGTAAGTTATCCAAATGAGGCCTTCATCTTGTGAAATGAATAAAGCAATTGTCATACAGGGAATTAAGAGACAATAAAGAAAGAAAAGGACTATTGTAATGTAGCTATACAGGTAAAGTGAATCTCTGTAATTCCTAACTTCTCAGTGCTTGACTGTGCAAAACTGTATCATCACCACGTACGCCTCAGTAGTATTTAGGCCCTCTTTTGAAAGTACGTACTTAAAAAAAGGTTACTTCATTTTTATTTGAGGAAAAGTAATAAAAAAGGAAAGACCTCTACAGGCCTTTATGTAAGAGCTAACAACCCCTCCATGCCCTACATATTTTTCACTTCCCTTTTGCAGTCTATTCTTAAGTAGGATTGAAAAGAAGAAAAACATATTAACATTTTAATCTCCTAGAAGAAATTGTCTAGACAAGAAATATGTCATAGACAGACTGAATTTAAAAATATAACAGTATTTGAAAAGGAAAAAACCTAGTAATTTAAAACTCCAAGTCACCAAATAAATATGCTTACTCACTTCTGCACAAGCTCCTGCACGTGAAATCAGACGATTACTGACATAATCAATCATCCAGTCTCCAGATCTTAAATTATCACAAAATGGATGACCCAAATCATTCTTCGGTCTAATGTCTGCCATCACTGACATTAACCCTGAGGATACAGACACAACTCTCTATTAAAAGTCACATCATTATTACAAACAGCAATTACAATTCAGGATGAAAAGTTATACACCAACAGACAATTTAACTGGATTTAACTGTATTACTTCTCTTGATCTGCAGAATGAGTTAGGATATAACTTCATTGTAGTTTCCTCAGCATACATCCTAGACAGTAATGGAAATCACTGTGGAATAACTAGTATGATGGAATTCATATATTTGATAAATGATCGACGCTCCTCAGTAATCCAGTAATGCCTAGGGTTTAATTAGTGTGACCTTTCACTGGAGGTGTATGCATTTTCTTATTCAAGCAAGGGCATTGGTGTTAAAACACATATTGAAACTTAATTTTGCAGCCCAGTGTACCGAGAGAGCATTCTTGGTTTAATGTGATTTCCTGCGTACAACACTAATTAGTAGCATGGTCAAGCAGAAACAACTTCACTGGGTTTTATCCAAACAGTGGCACTAGCCATACAACAGCATTAAGGTATGGTCTAGATTGAACAGCTCTATTTACTTTTTTTCTTGACAGAAAAAAGAATGCTGAAACCATTACCTTGGAGGCCTGCATACTTCAGCGGTGACCAGTTTGGTATATTGTAACAGCCTCCCCCATCTTCCTGTTCTTCTGCCTCACACCTATACAGTACTTGATTTAGGTCAGCCAAAGTTAGTTTAGATGCAATACTGAAAAATCAGTGGAGAAAAAAAAATTCCGAACCGAAAAGCAACATTAGTAGGGAAACAGAGAAAGGATTTCACAAACAATTCTAGTTTCAGACTTACATTAAAATAATTAAATACATACAATTCTCTCACCAGTTAATCTTGTAAATCAAGAGCCTGATTTTTCAGATGTTCCAAGATGTTTTGCTCAGACATTTCAGTATTTATTTAGAAACACAGTATTAAGTACACACCCCAAACAATCCTACTCCAACACTGACAAGCACTCTAGGTTAGCAAGTCTACTTTAATCAGCAACTAAACAGAATGTGAACTAAAGAGCCTGGGAAGTTTTTAAGTATTAACCCTACTTAGTATTATACATATTAAAAAAATAGAATTTTTGTTACACTCTGACAACCCAAATCCATCAGTAGCAACGAAAAAAATCCTCGAAAAAAAATCCTCATTTTAATTTTACAGACTGTTCTTTGCTCCAAATGTAGAGCTCTCAGTTCTACTTCAGAAACTTAAAGAATACTCACGAAGAAAATAACGTTTTTAATATAGGTGCTGAATGATCATCAGGAAGACTTCCAGATTTAAAATGAGGACTGAACTGGACCAAATGATTGCGGAGTACACCAACAGCCTCTTGTGCCTTCGGGTCAAGACTAACTCTGTAAATACAAATGCATAACTTACAGAAGAGTAGCATTTATAATAACTATTCCCAAGTCTCAAAACAAAGAGTCCTACCATTCTATTTTAATTAACACAGCCATTTGACGGGTATAATAACGTACCTGAATATTATTACACTTCCTGGTGTTAATTTTTCAAATTCTATTTCTTGAACAAATTCATTTGGCCCTTTTATTGCAGTTCCAGCTTGCTTTATAATTTTACTGTCTTTAATCTTAGAAAAGAAAACACATTTTCAATTGAAATTCAATGTCTTTTTTTCTAATATAAAGTATCACAAATTATAAAATATTACATCAGAACACAGTTGAAGGAGGCTAATTACCTGGATATGCTCTCTGAGCTCCACTGTGAAATTAGGCAATCCATTTATAAAGCGTTCATCTTTTTTATAAGGACTAGCACTTCTCTCAATAGTCCTAGCCTCAAGTACTACTTCTTCTATTTTTCCTAAGAAAAGTTAAATCATGTTGTAGTTAGGATACTTTAAAAGTAATTCCTCGGAAAACATGAAGCAAAATCTAATCTAATCTAATCCTTTCAGTAATCTACAAACTAAGGTATACAATTCTTTCAGCCACTTGTAAATGTCTTAACATATAACATGATTGATTTTAAAACAGGCACAGATGTGCATGCAAAGAACTGAGTATACTTAAAAAGCCAGTTTGGAAGACTTCTCTTCAGAAACACATTCAACTAATGCGTAGAAGTCGTTATACTTTGCTACTATTTAGTAAATACTTTGCATATTTAATTAACGTTATGTATTACCTATTATCTTTATATTAACTTATGCAGTACAATGTTGTTTCTTATTAAGATGTATTTTAAAACTACAAAAATAGTCATATATAAGAAAGCTGAATAGCAATGACTGACAGATATGATAAGATTTTAGCCTTTTTCCCCAGTATAACACTTAACAAATAGTAACCCTCCCTGAACTCTGTACAGTTAACCACCTTGCTGTTAACTATTTCTTACCAGGTCACAAACAAGACAGTAAATGAAACCACACCCTCATGGGAAGCTTGTAGCAGGAAGTATACTCAATATGAATGCCTCTGAAAACCCTAAGCAAGGCAAGTTTGTTATTGTTTCTTTAACCACTTTTGGTGCATGCATCTTAGTACTTACAAAAGGAGTGTTATATACTGAGAATTCTCACACTGATTTAATGTGTTTGAAGTTAAGAAGTACAGAACTAGAACAACTTCAATACACCTGCCATCTCTTGAAAAGAAATATGATTACCTGGGATACACATTTCAGGTACTTCTTTACTGTAGAAACAAGTTTTAGGATCCCTGAAAGCAGTTCGACTTACAGCCACAACAGACTGGTGTGTGTTAGGACAATGTCTTGTCACTGCCACTATATCTTCATCAACTTGATCTACATACACCTAGAAAAGACAGACCATTGCAGCTGTGCTCACTTTGAACATATATATGGAGAAATCGCAATGTTACCCTCACTTCTTGCCTGATTAAAGCCTTTAGCCCCCAGCTCCTGATGCAGCCTGTTCATGGCCAACCTTCCTGCCAGAATTCCTGTTTGGAAATTAACTTCACCAGAAGTCAGGTGCACTGCTGGATTCCATTTTGCATAAAACCTCTCTTCAGATACTACAGAGATCTGTGAAGAAATTAAGATTTAAGCAAATATCAACTACTCTGAAAAAAATAAAAACAACTCAAAAAACCAGCTGGAGGTCACAACTATATAATCATTTTGGTTTCATATGAAACTGGACTATCTGAAGTAATACCAACTAGTAAGCTGCTTGGAATTTTAAATAATCAATGGTAAAATATATTTCCTAGGACAATAATAAAGTTTAGATTTTTTAAAGTAACTTAGAACTTAAAGTAAAGTGTAGAAACATACCTGGTGTGGTACTAGTTCATCATAGCCCTTGGTGCTTCCTGTAGCACAGCATGCCATGGAAACAATCATAGCACTAGGAAGAGCATCATATGCAGATCGGTGCTATGTTAAAAAATAAACACGTAATAAATAGTGAATCAAAGATGTAATTCATCCCTCCCATTCAGTATACAGAAAACATACTCAGTATAACAGAGGAATTGTTAATCATATGCCAGTCATTTTCTCACTCACAGTAGAATTATTAAAAAAAAAAAAAAAAGAAATACTGCATATGCACTAACAAAAGCAACTTAAGAGAAACACTCAAAAATAAGCACTGCAATTCCCACCATTCTCTCTCATTCTCTTCTGTAAAACAGTAGCTTGGAAGAACAGGTTAACAAGGAGAGACAGAACCACTTAGAGTAGCTGGAGTGAAAGAATTAAAATAGCTTATTAAGTAGCTTTATATATTTTTTCCCTTGAAAGACAAAATCTTGAACATCAGAAGGAGTTGTTCCAAAATTTTATTCTCTGCATGAAATCTCGAAGATCTGAAACCTGTTTTTCTTAAGTATCATTCAGGAAAAACATCTAGATTGCACCAAGCCCTCCCGTGGTTCACAAATATAAGTTCAGAAAACATTAAATGTAAAGTTTATTTTTTAGTTTGGGTGCTCACCTGAATGGGACATTCATTATCGTGTGTAATATCCATAAACAGTGCATGAGCAATAGCTGGCATCAAAGGCCTCAAACGTGGCTGAACAAAAGAGCCAACGGGTTCACCTCCAAAACGATACACTAACCTTCCCTCTTCATGGCTGTTATAAGCAGTCATTGCCTCTAAAGAACAAAACAGGTAAGTGTTTGCATAAGAATAACTACCATAGAGTACAGCACGCACAGAGAGGTTAATGCAGCATTTTAAAGTTGTTATTTTTGTGTGCTCAATCATTAAAAAAGCCACATATAACTATATTCTTCAGTGTAGATACACAACTTTGGAGTATTCTATTTACTAGAACACATTAAGGTGGAGAAAGCTAAGGAAAAAAGGGAGAAAAAAGCAGAGATTTGTAACTCTCTCAGAGGCTTTAAGAAACTCACACAACAAAAGTCAGACATGATGCAGCACTTGTATAGCAGAATTGTGCTACAACTTCTTTTTCTCTTGCTAAAATAAGAGTGAAATATTCAACCTTCTGTCCTCTTATTTTAATGCAGGATGTCTTCTCTTATTTTACATCTAGTACTGAGTTTTTTGCTGAGTATTAAAAAAAAAAAATCACAATACAGAAACTGTACTTCTGATTACAGAGAGTAAGAAATGTAAAATGCATAATCCAGAAGAAACCTTTTCCTTGGAAAAAGAACATCATCTATAATCTCTTGTTGGAAAGAGACCACACACATAGCAAGCCTACCTCTTATTAAGGAGGTAATGCCCAGCCTATTCACAAAGATATTGTCCAGCTCCTCATTTCCTGTGAACAGTTCAGCCACTACATACAAATCGGCTCGCAATTTTCTAGCTGTGTCCAGCATGTACTGCAAAAAGCACAGCCAAAAAAGCCACAGAAAGGGGAAAGGTAGATACAAAAAAGGACAAGTTTCAAAGCTAGGCAGGGATTGGACAATGGAAAAATGCCATGCAGCACACACAAACAGAAAGCCAAAATTAAGGAACAAAAAAAGTTACAAGAGGACACACAAACATAAGCAAAATCAAGAATTAGCATACAACACGGGAGAAGTTAAATAGAACATGAAGAATGAAAGGTAATTGCATAAGCAAAGAACACAAATATGTAAGAAAAATATAAAAAAGCATACTAATGTTAGTTTCACATTAAAAACTCCAAACCATACATGACAATCCTACAAAATTTTCAACTGCTTATTGTACCTCTAATCAGGCTGGTAATTCCCAGGCGGTTGACAAAAACATTGTCAATGTACTCACTGCCCGTGAAGAGTTCAGCTATCACATAAAGATTAGGTCTGACTGATCTGGCTGTTGCTAGCATCTCCTATAGATCATAATAAATTTTTAATGCAAGACATCCATTGTCAGGTTTGTACATGCAATCATTAACATGACTTAACCGAACATAAATGAGTCATTCATATATGCAGTTCACTAAAAGGTATTACTAACAGTTAGCATTCATAAAACCATGTTTATATTTTACAGAGATTATCAATGGACTGAGTAATTCTAGGAAATTCTCTGAAGATTTGAAGCTAATTACAACGTTTTTAAAAAAAAAAAAATCTTAACTCAAAAATGCAAGAACAAAGATTGGATAAAAGAGAGACCTGTTAAAGTAAGAAATCTGAGGACTTCAGTTTAAGCCTTTGAAGTTACCATACCCAGAACAGTAACAATAAATGAAAGAATGGCAGAAGTTTTGAAGTGGCTGTATTTAAGAGCCACATACAACTTCTGTGTGGGCAAATCAACTTGGTTTAGAGAGCTCTCGATAGATTTAGGCAAGCTCTGAAACCAAGCTAAGACTAAGCACTAACAACCTGCACTACTCAAATCTATTTAAAGCTAATTTTCTAGATAAGTACAATTTCTGAATGCAGTCAGCTCCATGGTAAACAACAAGCACTAATCTCAGCAATAAGCCTGCCAGACTAAACTTTTTGCACATGTTCTTTACTAACTTTTAAATCATGGGAAGTAAACCACTTCCTGTTTAATTCAGCAATAGCAACTATATATGGCAAAGAAACACTAAGACTTTCAGCCAAGTCTTGGCAATGACCCCAGCTGAAAGTGACATACTGGATACTGGCAGTCATTGCACTAAGTTCATAGCTGCATGAGGAAAAAGTTAGCCAGGTCCATCCACATCCACAATATTTCTGCTAACGTGGAGAATTAAACGATACAACAGCTACACTACTCTACTAACTGTTTAAAAGTAGCTGAAACATCACCAGGCAAGAAACCTTGCTTATGCTATGAGGAAGATTCATTCACACCTGAACTCTGCCACATAGATCCTGCAGATTTTGCAGCAACTGTGCAGACTTATTTCACAGACAGAAGCTACTTTATAATAAGTGTGCTTAGTTTTGCGTACCTCAGCTACATGAATAGGTGTTGAGTGACAGTTGTCAAGACGGATGCCATGGAAGTATTTGGCAGTGATTTCAGTGTATTTTTTCATATGTGCCCAGAGGTATGGGCAGTCTTCAGGTTTATTACCATAACGCAGTTTCACACTGTCTCCCCAACAAATAAGCTCTCTTCTCAAGTAAACATTTGAACCTGCAAGGAAAAAAAAATTCACTATAGTGTATATAGATAGTATAGAATGTGCACCAAACGAAATTGTGGTATTTAATTTTCTAATGCCGAAGAGTAGAACACTGATGAAGAGTAAAAATTCCAACAATAACCATATCAACTCAAAATCTATATGCCCTCCACTGATGTATATTTTCAGACTACTCCAAGGGAATATTTAACTTCTTATAGTGGTACTGAAATAAATCTTCAAACTGAAATAAAATTACTTTTAATTCTTCAAAGTAGTATAAAAACTTGTACTTGAGGGGGGGAAAAAAAAAAGAAAACCAGCAAATAAACAAAATCTGTGGTTTGGTTGTTCATACTGGCCAAATTCAAAAAAGCACCTCAGAGCGTTAACATAAATAAACAGCAGACTGCTGATGTAAGGCAAATTTCCTAAGTACTTGAGTATGTAGGCCATTTAAATGGACAAAGTCCCTAAATAATTTGTGTGTAAGAAAATATTTATGCTCCATCTAGCCTAGTTTCATATACTATTTTTGCCTCCTTTTGATGCAATCAGTTAAAAAAAAATCACTTTAAATCTGAGTTAATCTGTAATATACTTACAGAATATACTGATGGAGGTTTAACTGTGACAAAAACTTAAATAATCAGTCATATCTAAAAAAAGTTACTTTCCTATATAAATCACATATTTAACAATGGCAGTAATATAATTTAAAACCAAACAAATAAACCAACCAACAGCCCACACTATTTGCAATATGTAATATCCAGGTACAATCATGGAACTGTCAATAATCACACCCCACAAGAGAAATACAATTATCTTTGAGCCACCAGTTTTCTGAAGGTCTGTTTATATTAATCTTACCTAAACCTGATTAAAGCATGAACATAGACAGCACCACTCAGGATGAGTAAGACAGAGATACTCCATTGCTTTCTGCTACTCCTAGACCAGTTATACTGGTGCATCACCACAGTTATTTTGGTGGTTGACTCTTGAATTAGATCAGGAAACTTGTTCAGATGAAATGTAATCCTGCCTTAGCAAAGAGATTATTTTTCAGCCAGACTAATTTCCTAAGGCTCACATAATGCACCACTAAGTGATATGGCCTACACAATGAAAGGCACAACAAGATTGAGCAGCCAGCAAGTAAAGAGCAGGGATTGTAAGCCACCACTACTTCCAAAAACAGTCACTTAAGTACAGCCTACTTTAATCTTCACTAATGGCAACATAGCTACATGGACAGAAAAACTGGCTTTCTTTGGATGTACACCATGATTTTTTAAGAGCCGTTTACAGAACTAGCTGCATTCGTTTTGCAGTTCCTCTATTTGTGTCCTTATATACCATCTTTTCCATTGTATTCTCAGTTGAAATCATGTGTGGCATAAAACAAAGGTATAACACAAGTATAAAGCATTCAAAAGGCTGTAGACTAAATAAGAGAGAAAACTCACTAATAGAAGTGAGGTATGCTAACTAAAGCCAGCGACTGAAGGAAAACCCAACAGCCTGTCCAGAACAAAGGGCAATTAGCTGAAAGGCAACCGAACAAAACCACCTTTGAAATACATTATCTTCATGCTTGGGAAGGAGAAAAAAAGTAAATAAAAAGCAGTGAAAGGGCTGCAGATTTTTTTCTCAGAAATGAAATGCTTGCAAACTCCAGATCATACTAGAGTATAAAATCAGGTTAGCTTTTAAATCAGACTTAACAAACTCTTAGATGTTTTTAATGAGAATTAAACTGGCCTTTGATTCAGTTTACAAAGTGAATGACTTCTCTGAAAATAAGAGTTGTCAACCTTGCTTTTATTGGGTATCAATGCTGTCCCCAAAGGAGTTAGAATACAGTATTTTAGTGCATGGTGAATTCATACCCTGTCACACCTTCAAAAGCAATCTGCATACTTACTTTAGATTAATTGGCTCACTCCTGACTGCCACTCAATAGATCTTTCAGAGATCCAGTTTTTGCTCACTCATACAGTAAAATACTATACACCTTCTTATTGCATTAGCTTTCTTTCACAGTGTCACTGTCTTATGGAAATGCCAACAAGTGGTGGTGTTGGAACAAAGTACAAAATAAGCAAAGACAATGACAAAACTGGGGAGGAAGGATGTCCCCACTTTGGGAGCAGAAAGCTGGTGGTTTTCCTTTGCAGAACTGTACCTCAAATCCCAGTTCTTACAGTTGATCTGTATGCCAAATGGGAAATAAAAGTCCTATAAACTGAGTATCTGCTATTCTGCAGCTTCACAGGAATACACATGGAAAAAAGGTTAAATAAAATCCTTCTTGCTTTGGCTAGAACATCAAAAAGTTTATAAGATGATTCAAAGTTATTTTACAAACCTGGTTCTGCAAAGTTTCTAAGAGGATCATCTCCCATAACCCAGCCATTATGAGCCATGAAATAACAAGCTTTCTCTGGCTGATGTATCATAGTTTCTTCTTCCTCCACAGTTAGCTCTTTGAATGGATATGTAAAATATCTATGGAATAGACAGGCAATTAAAAAAACCAAAACCAATCCCAAAAGGTAGCCTAAGCTGAAATTCATTGTCTTTGAAATTAAAATATCTGCTATGGACTGGCTTGTAGATAAAACAGACACACACACACAAAAAAAAGAGCAGTTGCTAGACTATACATGAAGGGGAGCTTTCTATTTTGTATTACGCCTTCACAGAGAAAGGACAGGTGTTGCCACAATCTTGGTGTCAGCCGGTAGTGTAAGATTAAAGCCCTAGCCCTTCAGATACATGAGTGGCATCAAGTACATTGAACTTAAAAGGTATAAGCTTTCCTAGTTCCACCTCTCTTCTACCTATAACAATCTGCACTGTGTAAGCCTTCAATGTGCTCCGAATACTGTTGCATGCTCTCTGGTTAATTTTTTTTTCAATTAAAGTTATCGTTCTTTAAAAAAGTTATCTTTAAAAATAACTTTAAAAAAGTTATCGTGCTTTAAATTAAGAGGCATTTGTCCATGGGAAAGAAAACATACACTTGTACATGTAAGTGTATTCTTTTAATGAACTTTGAACTCACTTTCCCTAGATAGATTCTCATAGTTTCCAAACAAACAAACAAAAAATACCTGGTAACTAAGGGATATTTTCTACAGATAGGACCCAGCTTAGGACCATCAGCAGCCAGTCGTTCATAAACCACAGTTCCCACAAGACAATTGACAGCCTAAAAGTAATGGAATTGTTCATTATTGAAATGCCTGCATTTACTTGCAATTTAAAGCAATTCAGCATTAAAACACAGTAATTGTAAGACCTGCTCTTGATGGTGATTAGTTTGTCTGTATTGTTCAGCATTCAGTTCCTCAATCCTCTTGCGAAACCAGTTGCAACATTCTTCTATTGCAGCTGGTCCGTTGCTTATTGAGAGAACATTAAAAGCAGAGAAAAATTAGAATATTTTATTTTTAAAACATGCATTACACATAACCGAAAGGAATGAATTAAATTTTCCCCATATCTGAAAACAATTTCATTTATTTGTTTTTGCAAATTTAACTTCACTTGTGATTTTAACTTCTAATCAATAACACAATACCTGTGTGGAATGAATGTTGCCAATGCTATATTCATATCTACAGTACAGCCAAACCGTCTATAATCAGGGTCCTGAACTATTTGAAGATGTTGATTTGGGTCAGGTTTAGTGTTCATTTTGCCTAAGAATAAGAGAAAAGAATATTCATAGAGTAAAAACAGGCATTACATCTAAAAGTCATACAGCTTTTATAATTCTAGCATAAGCAAGATATGGGCAGATAAAGGCTTTGGAGGAGTACAAAGTCTTCAATGGCTTTACTAGCCCTCAAAGCATTCTTGTACACTTAAATCAGCACAGTAGATTTAGCACATAGCAAAAAATAGGATTATTTTGTTTTCCAGCTTATTGTTAAGTTTACCTGTACGTTTCTTAAACTACAAATATACAATCCACACATTTCAGCAACATACCCTTCCTTTACCTTGCGTTAGAAGGGTTTTAAATTGCTGCACAGCTTTGTTAACATCAACTTGGAAGAATTCCCATAGTTTAATTTTTGGATATACATCTTCCCAAATTATTTTACGGACACACTGTAAAAATAAAAATTATGTTAGTTAATAATGTTGATGATAAATATAATTAAGAAAAGCTAAGTGCTCATTTGAATTGTTAAAGAAAAATTCAGGAGTAAAGGGTTATTTCATTAAATATAATTGCAACGTATACACCATTTTTTTGTGCAATTCCACAACCTTAGAAACATTCAAGGTTTATTCAGCTATTTATAGTGTTCATTACCTTATACATAGTTGCCATTCACTTACATTCAGGTGACGATCATTTTCAATCAAGGGAGGGACCCCTCTAGCAGTATACTTTCCATCAGCCACCATATTGGTCAAATGCCACAGAGCTCTATCCAAGACCCAAGCTGGCTTCAGGTGAGGAGAATTTACAAGGTTATAGCCACATTCTGGATGCATCCTGAGCCATTCACTGTTAGTTGCTTGTTCAAGAAAGAGTGAGGAGGGAAAAAAAAAGTACAAGCTGAACACTTGGTTGTTTTATGCAGACACCTTAACACCAAGAAGTTAGGGTACTATGGCATGTATAGTTAGGTCACATTTCAACTGAAGTTTTCCACGCCAATAGAAAGTCATGTCTTATGCAGAGGTGTGCTTTACTCATAGCCATTTGTTTTGCAACAAATACAATTGCAGGTATTTCAGAGAAACTTTTCTGCCAGTTACAGAAAAATATGCAATAGTACCACCAACTCTAAAACATTAAAAAACCTAAAAACAAAAACTACATTTTTGTTGCAGGAAATACATCAAGTGAAGTGCTCTTTGTGTGTTAAAAGCCAAAAACTACAGGTCAAACCAAGATTTAAGATGGCCTAAGCTGTTTATTTTTTAATATTCTTAACTCTATCAGATGATACACACACAGAACCAGAGAGCAACAGTGCACACATACCACCCAAGAAACAATTAACGAAAAATGTAATTAAATGGGCTTTTAAGAAAGAATTAGCTGTGACACTGTTGTGTACCTAATAAGAAGCAGAGTGGTGGGAAGCAATGCCACCAAGTCTTACACAGGAAGAAGCGTGCACTGTCTGGTGCATGCAAATGAAACTAGTTCAGATCAAACAATACACTCTGTGTCCATTTTCTAAACTTCCCCCATAGCATCAAACAAGCACCAGAAGATATGCTGCACATTAAGAATTAAATCAGAGAAGGCAAAGAGCCTTAACTAGAAAATGGGTGTAATATTCTAATACAGACAGGAGTGTGTATACAGTAGTAGTAGAACACAAACAGCACAGAGAATTTTGGTTTTGGAAGTGTGACAATTAAGAGAAAGTCCTCAACAGTTAATTTCTTTCAATTTTTGGAACTGTCCTAAATACAGTTTAACTGAAAATAATTTTCATATATTCTTTTGAATGAATCCCTGCAACTGAAAAACTAAATGTAAAAAAAAAAAAAGCACAAAGCATGTAAGAACAAAAATATTAGGTCTTACAAAGTTTTTTAAAAATAATTTTTCATAGACCATGTCTTATTAATCCATTGTTTTAGCAAAGCAGAAAAAAATACAAGTAGTACTTCAAACAAGTGAAAAACATATAACAAATTATTATATTGGGAACATGAAGAAAGAACCATTAACATATTCAAAATTACAGCATAACAACACTTAAAACCCAAGTTTGCTTAGTTCAAAGAAATTCAAACAAAAATGTTAGAGGGAAGGAAAAGAGTGTATCTCTCAGTCTACAGTATGATCGGCTCCTCTGAACATCCACTTACATTACACCACAAGACCATTATGAACATGGCAAAATTCCATGTTTATAAGGTCGAACCATTTGTGGAAATTTAGAACTCCATGGTTTAAACACCACCTACAACTGAAAACACCATACTTATTTTAAAGTTACATAAAGCAGTAACAAACACAGGCTGTTAAAGGCAGTTCTAGGCCAACAAGAACCCACTTTTTTTTTTTTAATACATACACTACTGAAAAAAACTCTTTTTATCCAAAAAGCAAAACTATTACAGCAGGTGAAAGCTCAGAAAAAGAAAAAACAACTCTCTTTTTTCTATCTTCTGGTGAAAAGTAAATGCCAGAGAACACAATATTTCTTATTTGAGGGTGTTTGAACACCCTGAAGGAAACGGCAGCCCCAAGAGGGTAACTCTACCCAGTTACCACAGGGTTTGCAACTTTATCTACGATACTCCTGCTAACACCCCAATTAAAACATGCATGTACATTACTTTTAAAGTCAGGCCACAGATGCTGACTTTCACTAGAGATTGACAGAGACATTAACATCAGAAACTGATTCCCACCACTCTCTCCTGTGCCAACAGTCTGTTCTCCTTTCCAGTGTAAAAACCAAACACCTTAGTTTAACCGCTTAACATTGAAAGTGAGCTGTCTGACTTTACTACAGGAACAGAGGGGGAGCAGTGCCATTTTTATACAGTGGTCTCAGCTAGAAAGCAGAAACCACCAACAGATATAACCACTGTAAGCTAAAGGGTGATGAGCTGTGAGAATTACCAGCATTAGAGGATTAACTGTGAGATAACTTACACTTAATACAGATGTGCTGCAGAATTGATAATGATGTGCAAGTATCCATTATCTGCTCAAAATAACTGACTATACATTTAGTGTCTTTTATATTCAGATGGTTCTATGAAACACATTTTACAATTAAGTCACCCTAATCTGCAGGAATAAACTAATTTAACTACTAGAAATTACTGTTCATTTAAATAAAATAAAAAAAAAAAGTTAAATTTCCACCTAATCAAGATCCAGACAAAAAGAACCCAAAAAAACCTATTTGACTGTTTTCTCATTTCAAAAGCCTTCAAAAGGTTTTAGCTCCACAGGCATATACAACTTTATTCCTTTCTCAGACATTTTTCAATGTATCTTTCTGCTTATGCTAAATTTGGCATTTAACAAAGTTTGGAGTCAGTTGTAAATCAAGACATTTTGATTATATTCAACAAACAGGGGAGAAAAAAGATTTTGAGTTTAAAAGTTTGAAAGCAGGAAACAAAGCCATCAAGTATATCTCAGTGATGTAAGACAGGACGATGGTTATTTGAATATTTTTATCCTGTCAGAAGACACTAAATATCCTTTCACCATATATTAAACATAGAATAAATGTTTAGTCATTCATCCCAATGAACATTACTTTGTAACCTGAAAAAGTCCTACAAAAGTAGACAAGTAATAATGTGACATTTTTCTTCTCAAATATATATTGGAGTGTAATAAATACTTTAGACTTAGATTCTCCATGGTGGCACGCAAATATACAGAGTAAAAAGATGACAGGATCTCAAGCACATGTGAGAGAAACTGGACTTCTAGTTGCTAACTTGCAAGAATTTTTTTTATCCAAAACTGGGAGAACATTTAAAAGCCTAATTCCCTTGGGTGCATAGCCAATAACTATACCTAGTAACTTTTCAACAAACAGGTAAGGCAAACAACAGGGCCCACACTGCACTGCAGGCTGACTGGATAGGAATGTTTGCCAGTAGTCAATACCAAAGAACTAAAGCAAATAAAGCTTGAAATTCACAGATATCTACGGTTAGGGGTTTTTTTTTAAGCCTCAAAGGACTGTAACACCAACATACATAACCATTTGCTGTACTCTCTGCTATGAGAATGCTAATTATTGTGATCTTTAGGATTATAGCATATGATGAAAACTGTATAATAAACATAATCATAATAAACTCATTATCCAAATAATCAGCAAACTTACAAATGATTAAGTGCTACAATTTAAATTTCACTAGATCATACTGAAGAAAACCTGCTGTCCCTCTCTGCACAACTGACAACTTTAGCTACGTAAAGCAATTAAGAGAAGTAACGCCTTCAATACATTGGCATATCTGTGCTTAAAAAACCCCCACCCCAAACACAAAGATATCTCCCTGCCCCAGACTGAGCTGCAACATTTCCTCCACTGCTTAATCCTAGCCTCTTGTCCCTATTCTGTTTGTTGTTCACATGTTGGATCCAAATTAGAGCAGTTACTTTTGAGCAGCTACAAGAATACCCTGTTTAACAAGAAAGTACTCAGTTTCTGTTCACTAAATAATTCATAATGCAGATTCCATTCATTTACATGGGAGCTGCACATCACAGATCATAGAAATAAGAATATTACAAACCAATAGACACATACACAGTTCATTAACTCTCTCTAAGAAGGGCTCCATTCAGTCTTTCAGTAACAATACTAAATTCTTTTGTAACTGTTATGAAGACATATCAGTTACAATTGTAAAGAGTTGTCCTGGATTTGAGAGATTCAAAGAGAGAAAGAGAAACCTCTGTTTGAGATGTTCAAGGGGAAAAAGTTAAGAGAAATAACGAAATGTAATTATAGGACCATTGTGGTTATTAACATACATGAAAACTCATACCAGTATGATTGTAGACCACATCTGTGATGCAAAGCATATTCCATTCATTTTTCATTTTTTCCACAAGAGCTCCGATATCGCTCCAAGTGCACTTTTTATTGTTGCTTGAAAATTCAGGATTTACTTCTAACTGATCAGCCAGTGAATAACATGATCTAGACAGTCCAAGCTTCTGCAGCGGTGTAAAATGAATCATGTTGTAACCTACATAATAAGAAGTAATTTATTTAATAACAAAACCAAATTTCAGCCAAAGTTAACTGAAAGAAGCATAATAAGTTATGGTTACAATATGTACTTAAAGCTAATGTTTGGAATAACCAGTATAAATTAATCTGAATCATCCCCTTGAAATTTGCCATAACACAAGCTTTAAAAATCATCCTGTCAGTTCTACAAACTTCCAAGTCTGTCTGAAATCAAAAGAATAAAACAAAAGTGGTTTGCCATATCAGGAAATTCCTGAATTTTCACATATCTGCAAGTATTTTAATAATTTCACTGACTTAATCTGTTAACTAAATTGAATCCAGTGGAAAATATTTAGTCTACAAAATAAATAACAAATGAGCAGTTTACACTGAGGCTCTTTAGTGTTACTTTGGTTTGTGATCGTAAGATAAAAACATATATTTTTTAATACATGAATTGGCATTACCTGTTTCTTTTGCAACTTTAAGCCTATCTTCCCATTCATGAAACGGTCCCAGACACTTAGCGAGGAACGTCTGGAGCGTAACGCAATCCAAAGGTAACACATGATTATCGGCTCCAACATGCAGAATAGGATCCACAACTACGTAACCTCCACCACTTTTTTCATTTCTAGGAAAAATTAATTTTCATTGGTAAACACTCATTGTACCAGTCAGTTTCAGAAAGAGAATCCAACAAGCACAGTTATTTCAAAAACACAGTGGCCCAATACAGTGGCTGTGGGGAGGTGGGGAACAGGACTGCAGCGCACTGGAATAGGAAACAGTGAAGATATGTCCATCTCTTAGGCATCATCCCTCTACTGGACTTAAGCCATTTGCTTACAAGAATACAATTGTGAAACTAAGCTTTAAATTCTCTGCACAAGTGAGATACCTTTGTTATTTTCTGAGACAGAGTACTGGTTCCTCTTTTTAGGATATGGACAGAAACAAAGAAAGCAGGACTGCCCAGGTCTTTTGTACAAAGACCTCCATTAGGAGACCTGAGCTAAATGCTCTTTTAAGCCTAAGGGAATTTAACGACCCACCTTCCAGAAACTCAGAATACCAGATTACAATCATTACAAATACTGGCATTCTCCTCTACACTTGTCCTGTTAAAACAAAGGAGGAAGTAAAGAACGTGAAGTAGAGAATGCCAGAACCTCTGTGCTAGAAAGAAAAAAAAAAAAAGCAACGTTCAAAGTCAATGAAAAAAGTACAAATAGATCATTTAGATACTTAGAATGCTATTGACTTTGAAAACTTGTAAAAAATGGCTTGCCTTTCCAACATTCACAGAAAACTGATTAACTTTGCTCTGTATAGTCTCCAGAATATCTTTGCATCTGAAAGTATTAAACAACCACCATAGCTACTGTCTTTGATTAGCAGATTCAGATAGGCCCTAGTTGCAATTTGAAAAATGCATGGAAAACACGTTTTTATTTTTAACAGTGTTTTCGCCAGGTTAAAAGGTAGAGCAAGGGAGCAAGACTGCAATTTGGCTGTAAGTACAGAATTCACTTACCCAAGATTGAAATAGTACTGGTATGACCCAGAAATCTGGAGATCCAGCTTGCAGTATTTGTCAGAGTCATCTTCTTTTCCTGTCGGATTGTGCCATGATAGTGTCCTGAACTTGTGCCGATCAAACACTTCTCCAGAAGCTGGGTAATTTGTGTACACAGTAACGGGCTTGCCTTGAAGAGTTGGGCCCAATCGGAACTGTAGTTCAAAACCTCAAGGAAAAAAAAAAAGATAAAATAACTTCGTCAGGAGGATCAGACATTTCTATTCTGTAACTGCAAATCATAATTTGATATTATGTGAAGAAGAAAGCGCACCAACATATCTGCCAAGAATTTCAGCAGAACGGTATTATTTCTACAGCATTGTCTCTCCCTACTTCCCTAATGTTGTTCTTTGCACACTTTACATACAGCCCTTTTCCTTTACTTATATGGCACTATTTATTGCCTTTCCAATTTGTCCCTCTTTGCTATATAAAAAGTCTCAAAAACAAAATACAGCAAAACATAATGATCATCAGACTACCTCTAATTTTATGCAGATTTTGGTTTACATAGTATCTAAGTATTTAGGTTGACCAAGTCTATATATTCAGCTGATCTATAAAAACATCTGAAAAAAAATAGGAACACAATTCTAAACAGGAAATATTTCAAATCCCTTCATTCTCCATTGAGGGTTCACTATACAATTCCTTATGCTTTTTACTGTAAAATTATATATACTTGTGCATAATCTACAATGTAGAAACAAATTGTTAAACTTTCAAAGAGATCAACAAATCAAAGGGAGTTTTGTATATGCGTTGCAAGTCACACATAGAGAAATGGCACTATTTTAGGCTTAAGATATCCACGATAATGAGAACAAAATTAAGTTAAAATATTGGGACCTAAGACCATACTGTAGTCTGTCCAGCTGGATATGAAAAATTAAGTTTAGTCAACAGGTTTCAGAATAGGTTTCCACTTGCAGGTATGAGGGCCATCATCATGTGCATGGCTAATTACAGGGTCCTTTCAAAAGGCTGAAACAGGTGTAAGTACTTGCACAATTACTAAATTAAATGCCAGACATGTAGTTAACTGTAGTAACACACCTACTAGCCCTAGCAGTCTACAAAATTGGCAGCAAAATAAACCTAAGTATTTGTAAAAAGAGAAAGTTATTAATACACAGAAAATGAATTATAAAGTATAAAAAAAAAAACCCTGAACAACAGCAAGTTCCAGTATCTTAAGTTAAAAAACCCACTTGCTTATTAAATAGAATCACGGGGGCTTTAACATCAGAATGCAATGTCTGAATACATTTAAATGCAAGCCTCACCAAGCTTGCAGTTTATCTTATCAACATAATCAGCACTGCAACAAAACCATCATGTAAGGCAGTGGTTTTAGGATATGAATGTCTGCAGGTAAAATGAAGTTCATTTAATTGCCAAAAAAAAAAAAAGTTACACAAAAAAAAAAATCACTTCTGGAAGGTTAAGTACACTTGCTTCGGTACTGTCCTGACATTTTATTACAGGGATTACTAAAATTAGAGCACAGGGATATATGCCATTGATATCTTATTTCCTGTAAGAGTTATACTGACATCAGGAATGCTGTGCTCAAAATTAGCTATGCCCTCCCAGAGACTGCTATCAGCGGAGGCACTTTGAATGTTTGACAGCCATGCACTTCTGTGTGACTCCTTCCAACAAAATTTACACAACTGGAAGGATGAGGTAATAATAGAGTTTAAGGTCAACTCTGCATTTCTTCACTACTAACATTTTCTTAGATTATACTATCAGAAAATTTTGAAATCAATATAGTTGAAGAGAATTCTTATTCTCAAGAAATATCTTGCTTCTCTACTAAACCACTTTGATATTAGGTTCCTAGATCAATAACAAAGTAATAATCTTCATGAGTAATAAAAATGGTTGTGTCATTAAAAATGGTTTCTAAAGACAGTGGCTCTAGTTTTATAGTGTGAATTTGCTGACCAGCATAATAGGAGACCAATTAGTGGCATGCATGGAGTTTTGTTTGTTTGTTTTTACTTTTTTTTCCAAATAGACTTAGGAACACTTTCAGAGAGAAACAGTGTCAAGTTCTTGGAGTCCTTGCAAGTATGCAGCCAGAATACTAACACAGCACAACTATAAGGAATCTGGCAGGCAGGATAAGATTTGGGAGGAACTAAAGATACCATATTCTGAAACACTGCTTCAGATTTTGCAAAATGAGAGTATTACTGATATATTCCAAAATTATAATACTAAAGATGGGGTGTTGCATAACACATTGCAGATAAATACTGGAGAGCTTGACTTATGAGGACTTTTTCAGGTCACTGAAGTTCGGGTTATAAACTGGAGCCCACAGAGCTCTGCAGTGGAAGCAAACACGTCAGAAATTGTTTCGTCTTAAAACAAGGCAAAAAGTGAAGGGGGAGGAAGAAAAGGCACATCACCGGGGGCTGAGCTCCCGCTCCCGTTCCATTGCTGCCCAAAGACAGTGCCGACCTCCCGGCCGTTTCCCTCTCACCCGG
>NW_010290748.1:51343-65914 GCF_000700745.2 Antrostomus carolinensis | reverse complement strand
TCCACTCATCGCCCAGCCTGTATTTATGTTTCGTTCTTCCCTGGCACAGGAGAGGCTGAACATGAGGATGCACTCAGGGCATGTGCGTGCCCATGGACCCTGAGCTGTGACTCCTGCAGAGGTGGTTTCAGAATGCTGCTTAAGGTGAGGATTTGAGGCACTTATTAGGCCTGAAATGTGGCTTGAATTTTCATTGCGAGCCTGCTAGGTACTCAGCACTGCTTGAAATGAGGCCATTCCTTAAGCTGCTGGGTAGCCAATACTATCCATGCTTCTGGGCTGTGGCTCTTGCTGGACCTACTCAGACAAGGAGGTTCAACTATGTGCCCTTTTCTAAGCTCCCACATCTCATGGCACCTCCTCTCCTAAGGGCTCATATCTACACTTTGACCTCTGGTTCAAAGTCTTAATTTGCTGCTTACTCCCATAGAGGTTTTTTTATTTATTTATTTCTCTCCTCTGCACTGGCTATTTTGTTCCAGAAAGCTTTGGTAGCTGTGGTTTGAGATGTGTCTCTTTTGGCCCCAGAGCCAGAGCTTTTGGACCCTCCAGGTGCCTGGCCTTGAATCCTGCTGTGTGTCGACGTGCCAGAGCTGTTGAGGCTGCAGCCATCAACTCCTCAGTGCCTCACTGCTTTAACACATTTGGATGTGCCCTTTGGCAGCCTTCACTTAGTGCCTTGACACCAGAGTTATGATAATAAAAACATTTTTCCTGGGAGCATCACTTTGATTCTGCTCTCACTGGTAGAAAACTTCTTATTCTGTGAATTGGTGCATTTTCCAAGCTTCTGTAGTAGGAGTTATCTTGCTCCAGCCACGGATTCATGGGCAGAAGATGCCTGTGGGATGCCCTGGTTGCGGCAGCTGCTCATACCAGTGTGTCTGTTTAGCAAGTACAGATGGAAAATGCTGTTGTTTTCCCCTCATTGATCACTGTCCAAAGCATCTGAGGCTCCAACGGAAGAGCCAGAAGGGAGCAAAGTTGCTGTTCCCACAGCTCTGGTACTTCCTGTCATATCTCAATTTCTTTAAAAGTTACCACGCTGTACTTCAGGCTTAGCATTGAGGCTGTGGTGGCCCCTCGTAACAGGCCTGTTCTGGCCCAGGGGTGGCTACAGGGACCTGCAGCAAGTACTTCAGCTCAGGTGTAAGGACACACAGGTTTCTTCAAGCCTAGGGACCTGTCTATCCTTTAACTATGCCTTTTTTTTTTCTTTTTTTCTCCTTTTCCAGTTGCTGGTGCAGGTGGCTGGAGTACTCTGTGCAGTTCTTCTGTTTCAGGCAGATAAAGACATCTGTAACTGTCAATATCTACCAGCCCTGTCCCTCTGCCATTTTTCTTTTGTTGTTTTACACAGACTTTTACAAGTGTCTCCGTCTCAAATTTCTGGTCAAATAAATAATGTCAGCTGAGCCTGTAAATCTGTCTCCCTCTGAAGGGGGAGGAAGACACTATAAGCACAGGAATGCTGCTGGAGAGGCTGAGGAGGACATGATCGCAATTAGGCTGAACAATTACAGCAACTTCCCCCAGTTCCTTTTCTCCTCTCCTTCCCCAGCACGGCTTTCCTCTGCTACCTGTGCAGCCTTCCCTGGGGAGGGTTTCCTTCCATGCTCTGTTCTTTCCAAAAGCAAGTAGTCAGTAATAAGCAAGTCAAGTCCATAATAAGGGGTGCCTACAGCTTGAGGGGACCCATTGGTCACCTGGCACCTCATCAGCTCAGGGTCTTGTTGCTTTATTTACTCTTCTTCCCAGGTGAGGTTTCTTCCCCTCCTTTTCTGCTTTTGCCCATGCTAAAGCATCATTGCTAGGAAGGATGTCAAGGTAACAGCAGCTCCAGCTGTGATGGCTGAAAGGGACGTTGCCTCCGGGCAGATCCCTTGCCCCCGGTCACAGCCCCAGTATGCTGGAGCAAGCTGCCATCCCCTCCAGGGACTCGGGTACGCTGGACCCTGGCCCTATGCTGGGAGCACCATTGCATCTGTGGGGTGGCAGGGGCAGCCGGGCACAGGGTCGGCTGTCCTTCTGCTGCTGGCTTCTGCGTAGGAGCTAACAACCTTCCATTTATGGACACCTTCCCTTTTAAATTGCTCCTGAAACTAGGCCTGGTGTTGGCTGCTGCCCCAATAAGTCACTGTGATGGGAACGTCACAGCTCTCAGCCTCAACAGGCACTGCAGCAGAGCTGTTGGCCTCTTCTTCCCAGGGCCCCCCATTTGCACCGGCACCTGAATGTGGCTGCAGGCAGAAGCGCTGAACAGAAGGATGTGCCTGAACAGCTAGAACCACGCTCTCAGAAAGCTACTTACATGGCTACTTTGATCTCTATCACTCCTCAGAATCCTTCTCTTTGTTTAAAGGTAGCTAAGCTTTCGCCAAGTAAATCCAGCAGGTGCCTTGCCATTCCTTGTTACCTGTTGGTAGCTGACTTTCCTTTTTCCCTGCCTGCAATGGGCTCGCTGCTGAGAACGTGTAGGATGCCATGGAGGGCTGCACCAGAACCTCCTGGTCCCTACTCTCCTCCTCTTCCTACTGCCTGCTGCGCTTGCCCTGGCACAAGCTCTTGTTACTGGAGATGTGGGGTTTTTTTCTTGTGTGCAAAGCTCCTTCTTTTCAAAACCCATAAACTCACAGCTGCTGATGTGGTGGGGCCCAGCCTGGCTGTGCAGCCAGGAGTGGTTTATTATGAGAAATGGTCTGTTGGCTGCTGCAGCCTCGCAGCAACATAAATGTGTTGTCTGCAGAAACAACAGAGAAGCGATGGGAGGCAGGGAGAGATTAGCTGTGAGTGGGAGGGTGAAGATATGGGGAGTGGAGGTCAGAGGAAGCATGGGTTTGAGAACAAGATCAGAATGTAATGCCATTGCTCTGTGATTTTTTTTAAGTAAAGAGGCAGATAAAACTGGCAGGTTTGAACATAGGCAAGTGTCCAGAAACTCCTTCCAATGCTAGTAGTAACTTATCTGTATCAGTTCTGCCACCCACCTCCCATCACCACTGCTCATCGGGGCACCGGGAGAGTGCCACAGCAGCACTGGGTCACTTGTTTCTTGGATGTCAGGTCAAGAATAGAGGTCACTGTTGTTTGAGACTTGGAGTAAATTGGAGAAACATCAGTGGGTCCTTTGTCTGACCAAATCAATGCCCCACTTTGGTGTGGGAAGCCTCAGATAGAGTTTCAAGTACTGAATATTTGTCACTGACTTCACAGGCTCCATTGCTCTTACCCCTAATCTTCCTCACTTGGTCATGCTGTGCATACAGAGGCAGGGAGGGATGATAATGGACTTGCAGTTGTACTTGCTGTTCCTGTAACAAATGACAGGATCCTCACATAAATTGTTTGAACATGTAACACTGCTCTTATTTCTTAACGATAAGGGCTTAGGAGCTGTCCTTTTCCAAAATGAAAGAAATGAACCAAATGTTATCTCTTTGTTTTAAAAATGATCCCTGCAACTACAACAACAAAAAGCTATTATGATGTTCCTTAAAGGTCTTGCAAGCTTTTATGGGAGAGACTTTCCACTCACTAGGTCTGGCTTTGCTCCCATTTCCTCTCCCTCTTCCCAGCCCACGTGGCTCACGCTCTCTAGGGCAGCTCGAGATCCTGGATACAGCTGAGCTGAACAAGCTTGCCCTGGAGGACATGTCAGAGGTCAGACCTGGAAGGAGAAATAACTCCCTGGGATGCTGTGTCTAAAGCCAAGTGCTCTAGATCTTACTCCAGTCCCAAGTGCATCCCTCATCAATTATATATCTATACTCAGTGTTTACACAGGTTTCTTGTTTATCATGAAATATTTACCTCAAGGCTCTGCATCTGCTGTTAAGCCTAACAGTAGTAACTATTGCTTATGCTGAGGAAATAATTTTTTGCCTTAACCTTTTGGTGCTATGGCACAGATCTGTTAGGTGGCTGGTGCTGGGCTCATGCTGAGCCACGGTGAGCAGCCTGCTGACTCTTGCCTGGACCAGTGAATGCAGCAGGGGTACAATTAAACTAGAAAATTTCAGAGTCTAAACAACAAATCCCTCCTTTATCATGCCTTTATCTATGTTTCTGGAGATAAGAGGGATAAATAAAAAAAAATAAATCCGTTTGAGATGCATATACAGACATATGCATGTGCACACACTCATACAAGTTTACACTGATTAGTCTCAGGTTAAAAATGTGATGATGTGAAGTTGCTTCACTGCCATCCCAAGACAGCTTTTGAGCCTTTGGAGCTGGTTTCATGATCTCTGGAACAGAAGGCCTGGAAACTTAACCCATTTGATTTCTGCATAGCCCTCCTGGCTTAAATATGCTTATGTAGGTTAATGCACGCACCCATTAACTTTCCCGCTGTCAACTGCTGTTAGCGTATCTGCTTAACGCCCTGCTGGGAGGGAGATGGATGGGCTCCTCCAGATGCCATCTTGATGATGCTTTTTTTAGTTCAGCCCCAGGGGATGCAGATCCTAGATAGCTCTCTTGAAGCTGTGTGGCCATGCAAAGCAGTCCATAGACAGGCTCTCTCACCTTAGATTTCCAATTTAACAACACCCCATGCTATTCTTAGGTATCTTAATTGGAAATAAGGTCTTTCCCAAAGTACATAAGCATAATTGCTTCCCAGGTGGGAAAAGAGAGCCACTGAGATCTTCAGTGATATGGGCTGAGCCAGCTGCAGAGGTGTGAATTGGCTCCCTAGTTGTAAAAGCTGCCAGTCAGCCCTGTGCCCAATCCACAAGACCATGGCTGAAACCTGGAGTGGGCACAGGGAGGTGCTAGGAGTGGAAGGGGAGACAAGGGAAAAAGGAAGAGGGCGACACACGAATGAGAAAAATGAGGTATGTGAAGGCAAAGTCCTGTCTCCAGTGGCCTTACGAACTAACAAATGGCTGCTAATAAGAGCGACTTCCTTCAGTGTGTTCTGTATCAGGTACTAGGCATGGCTGTGTCTTAGTGATGTGCCTCCCCAGCACAAGGCTGTAGGGAGACGGTCAGCATCAGTATGCTATGCATAGCAGAAAGCAGATGGATTTACTTAGCTCTTTGGGAGGCAAAAAGTGGGAGCATTTTATATTGTCCAAGTAGGAGTTAATATTAATATATTATTCACTGCCTTCCTTCAGATGCATCACAAAATTGCTCTGTGCACGGAGGAGCAAGGGGAGGAGGGGAGAGAGGTCTAGAGCCAGTGCAGATGGGAAGCATGGCTAAGTGATGAAGAGTGAAAGATGCTGACCAGGCTCAGGCCACACACGAAGGTCTGGCTGCCCTTCCTGACCCTCCCTAACCATGGAGAAAGACAGACCTCAACAGGGCTGTGGCTGAAAGGGAGGACGCTCTTTTCTGCTCATGTCTGTGTGCAAGTACCATGAAACCATGGGGTCAGTGCCACCTTCCAGGAGACATCTCCCATTGGCGAGGAAGAGAAATGGGTTTTGTTTGGCCTTGTACAGAGTTGCTGGGAGTGCCATGTTCCCACCACTGAGCCAGATAGTTGGGTGGAAAGTCTTCCAGCTGCTGGACACCCACTGCTGGAGCAGCTCCACCTCCCCTGCTCAAAAAACCACCCTGTCCTGGAGGTATAATCCACAGGTGGAGACAGACTCTTGTGGGCTGAAAGCACTTCCAAAACCTAAGCAACTTCTGCTGTGCTGAGGTGTTACTGCTTTGTATGATTCATTTCTGAGCTCTTATTGACAATAACCCTAAATTAAAATGAATAGGCTGCTGGCTGCAGCACAGGGTTGTTTGGTACAGCCGACAGTGTTTTGGTGGTGGATGTGTGGTTTACTCCCCTAGAGTAAGGGAGATGCTGTGTCTTAACCCAGACCTCACTCCTGCTCCATAACCTGGGTCTGTAGAGGGGAAAGGTGAGAGTCTGGATGTCTTCAGGGTCTCAGTACAGCGCTGCCCTGTACATTGCCCCTGTGCAGCCCAGGAGAGGACATTCTGTAGCATTGGGACATCCACCCATGATGGCCAGAGCAGACAAGGTGGCTTCTCAGTGTATTCAGTTTGGATCTAAAATCTTCAAAGCAGCTGTAGTGGGGTGGAGGATCTGGCTGGGCTGACCTGTCCCCAGGCTGGTGCTGTGCTGCTGTGCCTGATTTTTATGCACACACAGCCTCGGCCGTGCCTTGAGGCTGGCCAGTTTTGGCAGGTGGGTGGCACAGGGAGGAGAGAAGCCCAGTCTGAGTGGGCTTCTCTTGCCTGCACTGACTCACAGGGCTCCATGCTGGACCTCTGGCAGGGAGCCCACCACCATTTAGGAGAGAGGTAGTCATCCTCAGGTGCCCACACCTCCCTGGTGTTTGCACAACCACCTCATCCTCAGACTGGGGGAGGTGAAGGCTGGACAAATGTGTCTGGACAGAGCTGTGGCATCCTGAGCTCGGGGCTGTGCTCCCAGGGGAGCTGCTCTGTGCTGTCCTATTTAGGCACTTTCCATTGCCTAACTGGAGTTGCTGGGGGTTGCGTATGTTGTTCAGCAGAGCACGAAGTGACGTGATGACAACTGTCACGTGCTGCTGGTCTCCCTGAAAGGAGAAATTTGTACAGAAAAATACCTGGGTTTGTCGTCCCACAGAAAAGCACGTGTAGATGTGTGTGTGTGCACTGTGATGGCACATGCTCAGAAGAGGCAAAGTCAGAGCCGTGCCCTTTGCTGGAAGGGGCCGGAAAGGGGCAAACCTGAAGCAGCCCCTCTCTGGGGACTGAGCTCCCACCACTGCTTGGGGCTGGGCTTGGAGGGAGCTCCGACCCCATCCCCTTCCCCTGCACTCTGCCGCCAGTGCGCACAAACATGGGGAGCGTGAAGATGCTCAGCATGGACCAACGTTCATTTGGTTTGCACGGTGGATTTTGCTGTTTTCTGAGAGTAGGAATGCTGCCTGCTCGTTTGTCTCCCCTCGTGCAGCTGCACCTCTCTGTCCCAGCCCCAGCTGCCACAGCTTAGCTTTGCCTCAAAACACATTCTTGTGCTGGGTGCAGTGCCTCTGCACTCTCGGATGGAGATTGGCTTTTAGCTGCCTCTGCCTGCATGGCATCTGCTTCCCTCTGCCTTTTTAATCCTCTGCATTTTCCATAACCCAAAATAAACCAGTAACAAATCTGGGATGCACTTCTCCAGCCAAGGGGAGAGATCTGGGGTTGTGGTGTTTTGCACCTACTGTGATTTCCACAGCAGTCCTTCTTTCTTTTCTTCTTTTTTTTTTTTTGTTATACCAAAGACTTGTGAGAGATGTATTCTTATGTCAGTAACATTTAAAGGTGAAAAGAAAACCTGCCAGAAGAGAGCCTTAAAAGCCTGACATATTATCAGAGGAGAATTTTCAGTAGAATTATGCTGGAATTTTTCCAATAAATAAATTCTACAGACTTTTAAGGGAGAGCTTTTAGATTAATGGAAATACTACTTAAATTAAAATTCATCCCATTAAGCCATCAATTCCATTGTCATTGCAACATCATGTGTTTAATGTTAATAACATGCACAAATAAAAAGGAAGAAATCTATTTGTTTTATTGTGCCAAAAGCTGAGCATGGTCTGCTGTGGAAAGTTAAATACAAACCAGAGTGAGCACAAGGCAGAATTCACAGAGACTTGGTTAAGATGTACTTACAGAAGGTATATTGCACAGTTCTGCGTATGGAAATACTAAGAAGCACATTTAGGCTTATATTTCCAATGCACTGATTTTTTTTTTCTTTATCTCAGTGGCTTCAGGGGGAGGCCTTTGCAGCTTACAGGCTCTGTCCATTTGTTTTTTGGAGCCTCACGTGTGGGAGAGTGGATCCCAGACCCCAGCTGGGGCACATCCCAGCTCACTGTTGCACCAAGGAAACAGTGGGCAGCTTGAAGAGGAGCTGCCAGATTCAACCCATGACTTGAGCTCTTTGCACATCCAAGATGAGCTCTCACAAGACTAGGTTTCATGCCATGTGCTTCAGGACCTTCTGCTTCCAACCAGGGTGGACAACCTGAGGGAAAACACTCTGGGCATTTTGGAGCCTTCACTTTCCATCCTGGGGAGAGGACACAGGCAGAGGGACAGGTGAGTGACTGAAGCGGAAAAGCTAACTGTCTTCTGCCTCCTCTGCCTTTTGGCATGATTCATGCTGGGCTGGAAGCAGGGAAGGCAGCAAAGCAGGTTTCCACATTTTCTGGTTTGTCACTTGTCAGCAGGTCACAAGGCTCTTGCTTGGGATGGATGTGAGCTTGCCTGATCTCGCAGAGGATTTTCCTCTTGAGACACCCACCGTGGGACAGATGTGTGTCCTCAGGTGTCACCTCAGGTGTAGGATCTACTGCTGGTGCCCTGGGGAGAGCAGATGGCAGAAGCCCAGGGAGGAGGTGGGTCTCCAGCAGATGGGAAGGACTGTGTCATTCTTGAACAGGGTGGCCCCTGGTGGCAGGGCTGCGGAAAGCAAAGTTGGATCGGGCAGCCTATGTGGAACTGCCACACCACAATCACTGGTCCTACATTGCATGTCCATCCCTCAGAGTCTGCTCGGGCTTCTTATACAGCTCTTGTGTTTCAGTACACTGGGGTGCTGAGCAGCTCCTCCTCATGTTGCTTTGGAGAGCCTGGCTGTCCTGGCATCCAGGTGCAGACAGCACCGGGGATGTACCCTGAATCCTTGCTGGAAAGCAGTTGGGCTGCCAACTCAGGGGGGGAAAAGTCCAGCATTTAAAGCACCGCTTAAAAACAAAACCCCCACAAATTCAAGTCTGAGGGCCTCAAATGCGTTTCGGAAGGATTTCAAGGCAGCATGTGCCTAACTGCAGTGAAGCTACTTAGTGACTCAGTTCAGGAAATGCTCCATCCACCTGTAGAAAGGAATGAGCAGGTTTATCTGGCTCTCAGGGCAGGTTCTCCATGCTGCATTTGTCCTTTACTGAAGGTGAAAGGGTTTTAGGGCTCCCAGTGCCAGCTCCCAGTGGAAGGCTACAAGCACTGCAAGGCCAGGTTTTAGCCTCCCCCAAACCTGGGAAGAAGGTTTGACCTGGAGCTTGTTCCATCTTTCCTGACTTGGTCTATGCAGCAACATGTTGGGAAAAGTACTGGATCAGATTTCATGCCCCTATGGGGTTTGGGAAATGTTTGTAGCAAATGGAGAAATGACTCAGTTTGAAGCTTGAGGTGGCTTTAAGTGAACAGAAAACCCAAGTAGGTCACTAGAATCCCTGGGTTTCTCATGCCCTCTTCTCAGGCTTCGCTATGCAAAATGAACAGCACTTTTCTTGCTGAGACTAAGAATACCTTCCAGGCTAGGTTCTGAGGTCAAGTCATCCCTTTGGCCTTCTCCATCTATATGAATTAACTGTCTTCAGCACAAATTTGAAACGGTGCAAATGCATTGTTGTTAGAGCATGTTTTGAGAACTCAGGAGCACCAAACTTATTGTTACTTGTACAGAGGCAGGGTTCCCAGACATTTCATTGCAATTGCTATTTAGGCTCAGTTACCACAGAGGCTTCCCAGTTTCCCTTTTGTTTCCAGGTTACTTCTTTGACACAGAACAAGTATTTATTTTTCACCAGTAGCACAAGATGTATTTTCCTTGGATTCCCTTGAATGTTTCTTGCTTGTGGTCAATAAAAGAGAAATTCACAGCAAGTCTGACTGCTACGTGTTGTCACAGCTACTTTTTCCGTAGCTCAGTTTCTCAGCCAAGATAGGGATGGGCTTTCACTCAGGGGCACTAGAGTTTGTGCCCAGTGGGTTTTCTTCCCTTTTTTGCCTTCAGCAAAAGGCTAAAGGCCCTTCTTCACATTCTTATGAAATTGTTCTTGCTTTCATCTTTCCCTTCTGCTCCTCTTGAGTACTCAGTCTTGCTTTGAAGAGACCTTACACCAGCAGACTTCACACCTGATGCAACCCAGGGACTATTCACTCCCAGGGAAAGAATGGGCAGTTCATGCATTCCCATTGTCACCAAGTGCTTCATGCAACAGAAAATAGCCCAAGGTTTCTGAGGCTCCCTTCTCCCACAACAAATTAGCCTGTGGGCAGATGTACCATCAGCACATCTCTATTTGTCTTGGCTGTGAGCCCTCCACAGCCAGTATTGTCTTCTTTGGGAAACTGGTGAGTTGCTTTGTATTCCCTGCACTTGGACTGTCTGCTGTGAAGGACCCTGTATGCTTAGTACAGTCCTGGGGTGAATTAAGTTCTTTCACTTTTAGCACAATCTTTTCTCCCTATGACCCCAGTTTTTTGGCTGTGGTTGCCCTTTGCCACACTCATAGTTATAGGCCTGTATTGGTACAAATGGACTGTTTCTCATCTGGAAAAGAGCCATGACAATTCTTCCATCTGTCCTAGGGGCATCCTGAACAAAATGTGCTAAATTATCCTGACCTCTGGTCTGTATGATTAGTACATGTGATTACTGCCTGTCAACTGGGTAGACATGTAGCAACGCAATGTAGGATGTTAAGACGGCCCTTCTAGCTTTGGGACAACTCATCATTAACAGATGCTCGGTGGTCACTTTGACCTGAGAGTAGGGGCAGGCCTTGCACTTTCCTGATTCACTGGGAAAGCTCATGCCACTTGAAGGCAGGAGAATATCTGCTAGGGGGTCACACAGCAGTGCAAGGCTGATGTCCCATGGGGGAGGAGTTCAGGGTCCATCCAACACATCTATGCAGCAGTCACTTGTGATCATTGCTATTCCAATGAGAATAATAAGTGGGTATGGACTGCTGCATGGATTTATTGGTCTAAGGGGATGCCATTGGCAGTGATAGAGTGAGGGACAATATTTACCAGAATTAAATGTTGACATTTATGGAAACCTAGAGTGTATGTTCATACCTGTTTTGAATGTTTTCATGAGAGCTATCTGGGAAGCCTCCATTATGGGTATGTTTCCTAAAGGGTAGTAAGATTTTCTTTTACACTAATATTCTAAAGGGATAGATTAAATTAAAGTTTCATTTAAAACCTATTTATTTTCTCCTGGAAGGTGAATAATATTTTTCACTTACACTGCTGCAGTCCATCATAATGTGTTTATTTGCATGTGTAATTTGGTTATCTGGCATTACTTCAAACTCAGTATTATTCATTCCTGATGAGTAAAGAACAATTTGGGCCTTCATCCTTTACATTAATTTCATAAATTAATCCCACTGGATAAAATTCTGTCCCTGTTGATGTTGACAGCAAAACTGACATGAATGTCATTAGGGCTGGGGTTTCACCTGCTACTTTCATGCTTAAACACATCTGAGTGTTTGCAGAGTCCACATTTTACTGACTCACTGTGTGCCAGGGCTCTCCTCGCATTCAGCTAGCAACTCCTATCCGTCATGTGAAGACCTCAGAAGACCAAATCTTTCGAAAAAATCAAAGTCCTGTTGCGAAAATACTGAGCTGCTTTTCATCTTCCAAGAGTTGAACAGGTTAAAGGAGTGAAATCTAGGCTGTCCACACTATTTGCACGTGGTGGTTACTCTGGGTCAGTGTTTCCCTGTGCAGTCAGGCAGGGATTGATTTTTGTTTGTATAGGTCTATCTCGCAGCAACAGAGAGAAAGACATTATAAACATGGGAAAATCTGATATGGAAAAGCGGGCAAGGGAAACTGTTCAGTCTTTTAGGACTAATATATATGTATGCATTTAATGAATGGTATATTATATAGCCCAGAAAAAAAGTATTGCAACATATCAGAATTGTGAAGTGAAACACTGGGCTATGGATGGAAGGTGTTTCCTGACTGAAAAAATATCCTTTGTGGTTGGCTTGGATTTATTTTATCTCTTCATTTTTCACTTTCCCTATTCAGCAGGGGTTTTTGGGTTTCCTGGACTCTGCAGAGGATCTGTCCTTTTTTCCCTGTGGTGTTCTCAGCAGAGCATCTTCATCCTGTGCATATTCACAGCTGACTGGGTGCACTGAAGTGCTCTTATTCTTTTTGTTTCCTGAAAAACTTAGTTGTAGAGAGGAAAATCAAATAAGAGGGTCAGCTAACTGGGGAGGTCCCTATAGGGAACTCAAGGACCTTGCTTTTGTTGAAATTGCTTGGAGCTTCATGATGTTAATCTTTTCCACCTGATAAATTATCCAGATACAAGAAGTCATGGTTAGTTTTTACTGAAAGGAGAAAATGGTTGTTTTGTTGGTGTTGTTTTTTGGTTTTTGGTTTGTTTTTTTTTTTCAGAGGATGGGCTTCTTTACAAAAACATACAAATCCTGACCAAAGACAGAACCAAAGAGCAAGTGAGAACCAAAGAGCAAGTGACAGTGTCTTTGCACCCAGCTTTCTGCCAGCACTAACACAAAATGGCTTTTTTTTTTTTTTTTTGGTCTGTCTTGGGCATAAATTCCCAGTTCTTGTTTCCTTTTTTTATGTTCTCTGCTTCCCTGGACTATTGCTACTCTGCTGCAGACACAAAGCAGTAACCAGATAAGCTCTCCCCTTTTCACCTGCATTTACTCACCCGCATTTAGGATGGAAGCAGGGAAGAGTCCTTCACAAGGACTGTGTGTGAAGGACAGCAACTGCATCCAAACAGCAAGAGTCTCTGTGCACAAAGAAGAGATCGTCTTCCCTCCGCTTCCAATAGCACCTGGCTGCTCTGCAAATTAATCTTCAGATGCCTGAAGATGGGCACCCAGAAAATGAGGTACACACAGCAGCAGTGTATGACAAATTTAGATTAGGAGCAATCTCCCACAGCCAGGGATGGTATCCATTTCTGAACTCACAGGCAAGAAATAGTCATTGACATTAGTGGGAGCACAATGGAGGCACGGCTTGCCAACAGTTACTATATTAAATGACCTGTAGCTCAAAAGGTCTTGGATGAAATTTATTATTCTGCACCCAGCACACCAGTTTGCAGTGACATTTAGCTCAAGACAAACTGAAGAAATGATAAGCTAGTGGAAAGCAGGAGAGGAAAAATAAAAGTATAAATTAAATCTAGGTAATTTTATTAATGATTTTTTAGTTTAAATACCCGTGGGTTATTTCATTCTGATTCCACAGAAACAACCCCCTTTTGCAGAAGGAATTGCAGATCCTGCAGAGTTTCCAAAATAAACTAGGCACTAGGAAGATTTTATCATGGAAACTTTTCATCGTTAAGTAAAGAGAAATTCCTTCTTATTTCTCATCATTAATATAGGTCCTTAGCTGACCTGCCAGAGTTTCCTAGTAGTCTGTTGACCTATTGATAGTGCTAGTCAAGAATATTGCCCGCTCTGCTGTCTCCAAGTATATGTCTGTGTTGAAATGTATGTGAAATGGTTTCTTCAAACACTGTTCTATTGCTTTTTCAGTTTGGGAATTAAAATGGAAAGCACACTCACTCCTTAATACAGAAAGAAAAATGCAAATGTTATTTTAAAATATTTAAAGTGGTTAAAATAGCAATCAGCACGATGTGAGTTTGGTCCGTTTTTTAAAAGCAGACCCTGAATGGCAGGTGAGTTACGGGCCATTGTACCTGGATCCAGTCTCCCTTCATGTTTTGATGAGATTTTGCAACTCTTTCATTCATTTATGCTAATACATCAAATTATACTCTAAGAAAGTTAGAAATGAAGAGAAGAGATGCTTCTTGTTTCAAAGTATTTTGCATAAATGCACTGACTTTTAATTTTGGGTAATGCCAGAGATTGATAATGCAGTCTAGAAGTGAATAAAATGCTGGCATACCCTCTGCAAGCTTTTCTTCTGTTGATAAATATCTTTGCTGCCACTGATATGTGTATCTTTATCCAGCTTTGTCCAGCTGTGTGCTGTGGTACAGAACCATCATTTTATTCTTTGGGCAGCTAAAAGTCCTGAATGTATAGGCCAGTAATTTGTTATACTTAATGGCCTGATAGAGATTTATGAATGTTAAGTGGACACACCAGGAGGCAAAGAGGTTTGAATAGTCTGATGATCAAAATCAACATGTATTGGAGCACTTACTGCGCAGCATTTTTGTGTTTTTTCTAGCGAATCTAGCTAAAACATCAGAATTGTATATAAAGAATAATTCAGATATACCTTCATAACTGCAAATGGCAACCCTGCAAGGATTGTACTGTGCTTTTGGCAAATTATGTTTTCTCCAAAAACAGCTGCTCAGAAAAATAAAGTATTATTTAACTTAGGCTTCTATAAACAAAACACACCAAAATTATTTTTTCTTGTCTTTTTGGTGTTTTGTTTAGAAGCCTGTTTTTTATCATATTCTTCCTTCTAACTCAGTTTGGCAAGTGCGTTACAATACCCTCTGTTTGACAAGTCTTCTGCAGTACTCTTCAGTGAAATGGTGCCTAAAAGGAGTCTAGGAAAACAATCAGGGCTGTGAGGGTGTTCTCCTTATTTGCTGGGTCTGCTTATCATGTGGAGCTGGTGCAACAAGGGAGATTTCACTTCCACAGTCCCCTCTCTGCTCACAGATATTTTGAAAGTAAAGGCAGAAGTGCTGCTGAGCCACTGCAAAACCCTATTGCACAGGGAGGCACTAGGACTGAGTCTGTCCATCCCCATGTGAAGACATGACCCCAGATGCCTTGGGTCAGCTTTTTGGTGGGGAGAGTGAGCCAACAGCTC
>NW_010290748.1:37862-51330 GCF_000700745.2 Antrostomus carolinensis | reverse complement strand
GCCCAGGTTGGCAGGGGTCTTGTACTCTCTGGTGGTCTGGGAGGTCTGCACCCCCTGAGGCCCCCCCAAAACAATAGACCCAGCTCTCTGGGTTGGGAGATTGGGTGATCAGTGTTCATGGAGGTTGCGTGATCAACATTCAAGTGCTGCTGGCAATGAAATGCTGCAGTAGGTTGAGGTCAGACGGTGACCTATTAACCAAGAATAACCTGAAGGTCTTGATGTGCCATAGTAGGGGGCCAATGTGCACGTCAATGATTAAAAGCAAGTGTTGCTTGTGGTAGCTCATAAATATAACACTTGGCATCTTTCACCCTCCTGGTAGACCTAGGTACTGGGCAGTTTTAACTCTGTTTTAATACTGCTATATCTATGACTGAAATAATATTTATGCAAGGTAGTTTTTCAAGAAGCTTACTGGATGTAAAAACAAGTTCCTGGGTTTTCCCCTTTCATGGAAGCAAGCTGAAGGTCAGATTTACAACATTTCAAGCTACATTCTGTGCTCATTTACACAGCTGTAATCTTGAGTTATGCCACCGAGAACGAGCAATTGCTCCAGATTTACAGGGATATAACTGACAGCAGAATTTAGCTTGGGGTTGATAAAGCTCAACAGAAAAGGAACTGTAAGGGTGGAATTTGGTGTTTGTGAAGTAGCTTGTGTATATTCAAGGAACGCAAGAGCCCAGAGATTTATTAGTAGTGTTTTGGAGCATTATTAAAATCAGGCTTAATTATCTGTGTAATTTGCCGGAACCAGCATTTTAGCATTTTTTATCAAGTATATGCCATTAATTTTAAAAAGAGATGTACCATGCTGCTCTCAAAAAGTGAAATAAAAATATTTAAAAAGAAAGCCCATTACTTCTAAACTGCATGTTTCATAGGCTTTGAAGGTTGTTGTTGGTTGGGCCCCTCTCCCCCTTTTGCAAACAAACAGCCCGTTTGCAGTTTATTCATATGGAAGAAAGTTCACATCACCCCAGAGGGTTATTCCAGCAAGAAGGGAAAGGAAATGTCTCCTCGTTCCCAGACTTCTCAGCTCTGCCATCCCTCTGCCTCCTGTCCTTCCTTCGGCCCCACGAATACTGCCTGGAAATGGTGCTGGCTGTTCTTGGAGGAAGGAGGAGGAGAAGTGGAGCTGTGAGCAATGAGCCACCCGCTCCCTTGCAGCAATGAGAGTGCAAGGCTCCTGTTCAGACCTGTACCCTGTCCTTCCCATTCAGACAGGCTCCACAGGTACCGCTCGGTTTGGAGGTATCAGATCCATGCCTAAACCTCTGTTCCTGCACTGTCTACTTGCCATTCTCCTGGTGAAGTGTAGCCCATGGTTGTCTGTGCTCCTGGCAAAGAGGGACGTTCTTGTGCTGAGAACAGCAGCCATGCCAAGGGGCACTGGACCTTGCTTTTCCTCTGGTTTCTGTGGAAACTTTTGAGAAGACCCTTAGCCACTCTCTTTGTCATATATTAAATGGCAATAATGTTGCTTTCCTCTTTCCAAAAGAGTGCTTTGAGGATACAGTCATTAATATGTATGAATAGCTTGAAGCCTACGCGAATGCTGTAACATTGAGGGCTAGAGGAAAGCCAACACAGACAGGTTATTAGCTGTCATTTTGCCAGGTTATTTGCTGCCCAAGCAAGCCTTTGTTTTCAGGACAGCTGCTGAGTGGTGGTTTTCTGTGGTCAGCACTTCTCTAGTTCAGATTTTCACTTCCTTTTTTTCCCTTATACCTTCTCGCCCCCTGCCTTCATGTAGGTCTCCAGCAGCACTGAGGTGGTCAGCATGTCATTTTGGGCAGCAAGTAGTAAATACAAAAGAGGAGTGCTGTTATCGAAATGTTTTATGCCCTGACTCAAATGGTGGAGAGGCATCAGCTCAGACTTTCCCAGTAAATGATTAACTTCTGTTTGCACAGAGGACGGAGCTGCGGTAAGAATGCAATTAATTACGCCGGCAGCCCAGCCAGGCCAGCAGTCAGTGGTGCTCTCACTTGCAGCTTCTGGCTTTGCAGGTCTGATTTGAGAGTAACTAATTAAATGCAGGTGCAGGCTAGAAGACTTGTTGAATTAATGCACAGTGTCTTCTTTTCTGTGTTCCCAGGCATTTGTAGCTCACAAGAAAAGAGCAGGCACTTGGTGCTACAAATAGTAATAGAGTGCTGATGACGGAGGTAATTAATCCTTTATTATTCTGGTGTGATAGGCTGCTGCTAGGGCTGTCGTTCAAGTACTTCTCATGCAAAAACGTATCTCAAAGGTGAAAGAACAAGCAGTAGGTGAAAGACTGAATAGCTTTTTAATGGATCTTCTGTGCTATGGGCACAGATACATCTTCAGGCCTTTGGCAATATTGGCAAGACCTGGTAGTTAAAACTCAAGACCGGACATTCACTGGGCTATGTTCTAGGCTCTGTCTTTGACTCATTAAGGCAATTTTAGCAGGCAGCAGCTTAAAAGGAAAGTTCAGGCTGGTTCAAATAACACACAGACATGGAAGAGAAATGCAAGGCCATAACTGTTGGCTCACTGTGGGCTTTCTTTGCTCTCTTTCTACTTCCTGGACATCCTCAGTTGGCTGCTGTCAGTAACAGGCTAGTGACTTCAGAAGATCGTAGGTTAATCCCAGCACTATTCCTCCAGATGGTGCAGAAGGTGATGGTCTTGCCATAAGGGAACGTGGCTTTCAGTAGAGGTAAGAGATGTCTAAGGAGCTGCAAAAATAGCAAATACTATTTTGGGTTATTACCAATAACAAAAGCCACAAAATGGTGTTTGTTTCTGGTAATTATATTGCTCAAATTAGGATCCTTACTGGTTTAAATAAAACTCCAGCACTCATATATCTTTTGCAATTAAAATTAAGGGTAAATTTTGAAAACATGGGCCTTCTGCTCTCTCTGTTGTCATTTACTTGCTTGTAATACCCCTTCCTTGCAGACACAGGACTTTTGTGATTTTATGAGATGTCAGGGAGGATATAACCTCCTGCAGTAGAAGCTCCATGATGTGCCAGTTATTAGGAGACTTCAGCCTCAACACAAGGAAAAAACCCAAAATATAATGTATGTGTTTATTTTAAAGACAGTAGTGATTCTGTGCTCTTCTTGTTACTTCATGACGAAAATGATCCAAAGCTACTAGGAATGTTTACAGTGAGAAAATAATGCCAAGTCTAATAAATGGATTGGACAGGACAGACCATGTTTTATTCAGTGTGGGAACCAAACACTGCCATATTGTACAGATTTGCTGATCTGGAAGAATTGTGCTTGCTTTATGGAATGCAGCTCGAAAGCCGAGTGCATGAATATGATAGTTTTCTGGTTTTTAATGCAGAGAATTTTAAGACAGAAGCATTGTTTGGAGAGTTTTCCAAGGGATTCTGATCAGCTTACGTAAGTTCAGGAAATTGGCAATAATTTATTATCCTGCCATATTTTCCAGTGGTTTTTGTTTTCCTTGCATCACAATTCTTAACCCACTAGAGGCAAATTGTATTCAAGTATTTAGATGAGGGTTGTACTCTGCTACAGGTTTTAATACTTACTATATGTTAGGGGAAGAACAGAGAGCAGTTCTTAGGGTGAGAGTGGGTTTTGATTCTTCTTTTCCTCTTTGCTGGTTACGTGTGGCCCTGTGGGAAATTTTACATGGTGGCATGTTTTCCACCCTTGGGCACATAAAAAGTTTGAAAAAAAAATAAAAAAGCTTTTCTACCACCATTTATATTTTACAACAGCAAGCACCCTTGCTGATCCACTCCTGGACTGTGGGTCCTGATGGGAGAGAACTTGGGAAGGGTGAGGCCCTAAATTACTGCTCAGCTTGTAGGAAATTTAATTGTAGTGTGTGTGTGTGTGTGTGTATAACCACATGTTGTGCCTGTAACAAGTATGATTTTTGTTTTCTGAATGCCACGCCTCTGAAATTCCAGGAAGCTGCTCTTTGCTGCTGACAGTTGCTACAGAGGCGACAGCAGCTGTGAGACAGTTTTTTGTTCATGTCTTGTTGTCTTCATTAATTTCCAGTGTGTCACTGCAGCTGAAAATATGCACTTGCTGTTAATGTGTTCAAAAGCATGATGTTGGCTAGGCGGCTATTTATGTCACAGTAAATATTTGATGAGGAGGTGTGTTATTTTTAGCCACAATCACAACATATTATTGGGTTTTATAGGCCTGAAATATGTCATCTAACACATGATCGTTTGTTACATTTACAGTTTCCTGAGGGTTTTTTCCATTTTCCTTCGTAATTTGAACCAGAGAGGTGGTGATTCAGAGGGTGTTGGTATGAGCTGTTGCACATAAGCTGTGTAGTAGGGGGGGAAAAGTCAAGCCTAGAATCACAGGTCCCATGCTGATGGGGGATGCTGCAGCCACTGAAGCAATAAACCCAGAAAGGCTGTTCAAATATGTGAATGTACAAATGGATCTCAAAGCCGTGATTTTCATATTCCAGCAATCACTGCCGTAGGAGTGCATGACTGACAGCACAAAAGACTTAGATTTACTGTAGAGAGATGTAAATTGATAAGCCAGTAGACAGCCATCATTCTTCCTTTATTCTCTCTCTGTATCCCATGTCTTTCTCTACTGGCATAATCAAAGCTGACATAGTGCATGCTATACCAGGTTATATTTTTCGTAATTATAAGACAGTACATGAGATCTGAGAATATTATTCAGGAAATGGCACAAAGCTCACTGAAATACAGGTTTTCAGAGTGATCCTCTGATAATATTGTTTTTCACATAGATTCTTGATACTCAGACTTTATGTCTATGTCTTTAAGCTGTCTGGGTACTTTAGGAAGGAATAAGGACAGTGGAAAAAACGAGCTTTTCCTTTTATGCAGAAGAAAATGTACAAAGTGTGAGATACCACTTTTCTTCCCCCTAACCTCAGTCTGAATCATTTTTCTGTGCCATACACATTTTTAAAAAAGTAAGGGGGGGCGGAGGGGTGCGGAACAGGGTTGGAGGGAAGGCTGACTTAGGGAGAAGAGGTAAAAGTAGTCAGGAAACCAAAACAGAACATCCAGAAACACCTGAAAGAGCAATCAGCCTCCCCCTTAGCACTGACTGGTGTGGCACACCTCTCACATCTGGAGGCAAAGGGTCCTTTTCCACTCATCCTTCTCATTCATTAGGCTCAGCTGCCTCTGACTTGAACTGCAACATTATTAGATCTAAAGAGAATGGACTATGAGGTACAGTAGAATTATTGTGATGCAGATGTGCTTGGAAATTTTGTTTTTCCTCTGGTCTGAAAATTTATGGTAAAATCTGAACACTAAAGTTGCAGCTCTTTGACCTCAAATACATACACTGAAAATTTGCATCCTATCTGGATTCAGTAATGTGAAACTTGGAAGAAGGCAAATGAATGAAGCTTTCCTCACTCTGAAGCTCCAGCAGGGAGGTGCTGCAGACCTTCTGGACAAATCCCAGGGCTGTGAGTAATTTTCCACAGAATTTCACTTAAAAGTTTTCTAGTATTTTTATTGAATTAATCAAAATAGCAAAGAGAAAAAAAAATGACATTTGGATTTTTTATTTTAGTCATATTAGATTGAAAATAGTATGGAAAATGGGATTATCTCACTTGATAAAGAAGAGATTATAACTTTCCTTCCAAATACGGTTGTCTCTTTCACAGTCAGCCTCCCTCAGATGTATTTGCACTTCCAGAAACAAACTGAGAAACCTACATCTATACTTCATGGATGCTTATGTGCAAGGCCCCAGGCCAGTGCATGGGGTCACCCTGTGGAAAGCACATTTCTGTACAGCACAGGTGCATAGGCTACAGGCCCATAAAGAGAAAGTAGAATGAGCTGTATACTTTGCATGTAAAATTTGATAGTATAGTCTCATATTTAGCCAGAATGCAGTTCAAGTTCTTCCTGCTTGCTTTCACTTAACCTGGGCTGCCTTCCATGCTTGTTTCAGTCTTCTCTACAAAGATGGGCAAAACCTCAGTGTGGGCTAGTTTATTAATTGCTGTGAAGGATGCTTTAGAGTCATTAACAGATACTAAAGCAGAACAAGTCCTTGTTATTCACACAAAGACTCTGACATTTGCCTTGACCTACAGCCACCTGCCCTTTTGCCTAAACATATTCCCACAGACTACACCAGTGGCTTTGCTCACTGGGGTCCAGACTCATATCTCAAGTCTTGCTTTGCCTCACCTACTTACACGCATAACGACCATAAAGTAGAAAGCAAAGTATTTCTGTTCCTTTCATCTTTCAAACAAGGAACTTCGTACATCCAGTAGCTCCTCCGCTTAAATATAGCTAACAGGTAATTTCAAAGAGGCAGAATTGATTAATTTTTATTTGTCTTTAAACAGTTAACTCAGGTGCCAGAATTAGGAGCCTGTTTGTGCTAAATTGCCTCTGTAGTTGATGGAGAGAGAGGATCATGCTTCTGAAGGGAAATTTGGATCTTAGGTGCCCTTTGGAAGTGCCTGGTTCCTGATACAGACGGTACCTGATTTCAGCTTCTCAATTTTAAATACTTCCAATTAAGCAGGGTGAAACTAGTGCTCCTCACAGTGTTGGGAGCTTGCTGAGAAGATGTAAGGAAAGGCACTGCTTGTCAGGCAGTCCTGCCAAAAGGCAGCTCTTTGTCTTATAGCGACTCGTGGAATTACAAAAGAAGAAAGAGTCCAAATATTTTTGGCTAGAACTAGTGAATAAAGCAGCATGTTGAACTACTAATAACTTAAGTGAGGGTGGTTTTCTGAAATATTCTTAGAGATCAACCTCAGGTGACTCCCATCAGCTTAAGTGCTGTTTAAATCTTTTGCTTGCATGCATTGATGCATTATTGCTCCTGTCATTGTAGGACTTTTCACCAGAAACCATCTTTTTTGGGGGTTTATAGAGAGTACTTTGGAAAAGGACAGAAATTTCCCTATAATTCTTGCAGTGCACATGTAGCTCTCTAAGAGCTGCCCAAATGGACACTGCCAAATGATTTTGCATAGGTCACTGAAAAACTCCATGGAATAGCTATAAGCATAGATTAGTTTAAAACGCAGGAAGAAAAGATACAGAATCTTATTACCAATTTCCTAGGCCATCCAATTCACAGGACACTCATACCAAAAATGTGTTTACTGGACTATTTTCTTAACAGGGTCATTATGTTTCCTTCAAGGTAATTCTTAAAGAAATGGTTTATTTCTTCTCACTTTTTCTTATCTGTTTCTCTGGCAGGAATAGGCCTTTGGGAGCTTCTTAGGAGTGAAAGTATAAGAAAGCCACCTTCCAGAATGTGTGCTGCATGTTTGTTGCTGCATATTCGTTCAGAATTTGCTTTTAAAATGCATATTGGTTACAAAATAAACCCAAATGAGCCATTATACTCTGGTGTGTAATTATGTATTTAGGACACATACCAGACATAGCTTTAAAAGAAATCTGTATGGAAACAAATTGCATTACATTTGCAATAGCTGAAGGTAGTTCAACAGCAACACCTCAAGCCTTTCAAAACAGTGAAGTAATTTACATCATTTTCTGAAGTAATTATCTCCCAAGCCTCAGATTCCAGTTTCAATGCTTTTGCTGAATAGGAGCCATAGAGGTCTCAATATAGCATAAAGGACCTAGGCTTGGCTGTATCACAGCCCTGAAGTAGATTTAGTGCTCCTGTGTAAAGTACCAGCTCAGAATAGGGCTGCTGGCCTTTGGGACGGACCCTTAATGGGGGTCTAACACACTGGGTTGAGAGTGAAGACACCTGCCAAGCAGAGAGGCACCCTTAGGTGCAAAGGTGAAACCCAACTTTCTGTCTCCCAAAGATTAATGAGGAGCAAGGATTTAAGTTCAGGATGAGTAGTTATGGTATTTACCTGAGGGAGGGGTGCACCAGTATGGCTGGCCAAGAAGATGGAAAGTTGTCTGTCTTCTTGTTTCAGAGATTCAGGCTGCCAGTAGGGCAGTGCATCACCCCAGCTTTGACAGTGTCATACCACATATTCTTCCTCGTTAACTGGTACTTGGCAAAGGACCTCCCTCTTGGGGGGCAATACCTGGAAATAGCCCTGTGTAACAGAATTTGCAGCAGGCACCCATAAGAAAAACTGTGTGCCTGCATGGGTTGATGGCATGGAGGAATATCAAATGTGTCTCCTTGCCTTGAGACAGCAGTTCCTGCATTAAATCTACAAAGTGCCTTTCTCTCCACAATACAGTCGGAAATGTTAAGAATCACGCTTATTAGCACTGGCACAAATAAAGCAGAGCTGCAGTAAATGAGTTAAGTGTCCCAAGGATTTGAGGGCTGGGGTGTTGTTTTTCTGGAGCTCAGTGCTCAAGAGATTTGCATTAAACCTGGGACATTGCAGATCCTTATGCCACTTCTGCCACTTATTTATTGTTTGGCTTCAGGTTAGTCACTTAACCTCTTACCGCCCTAATTTAAGTAAATTATATTTACTTACTTCTCCTGAGGATTGTGTGGGGCTTAATGAATGCCTGTAAGAGATTTGGAGATCCTCAGATCTGAGATGATACAGGACTGCAAAAGATTCCCCGCACATGCAAGGAGGAGGGAGTGGGTGCCTGGGTGGAAGAGCCTGCCTGCATTCCTGGCCAGGAACACACTCTGAAAGTGTAATCGGCAGGGGAGGATCGTACTGTCTATTTTTAGATGAACTCCTCTTCCTTGTGGTCTTTTCAGATTCGCTGGAAGAAAAAGGAGGCAAGTGACTGAATGGAGAAGAGGGCGGCTGAGGTTAACTGCTTTCTCCTGTTGGTCTCCTGGATCTTCTTGTCAGTGCGATAACAGCTGGATCTCCCAGGAAGGTAATGATCTTCCCGGATACTCCATCTTGCTGCAGGCTATTAGCGAAGCCAGGCAGCCTCTTGGCTGCCGGTTTCTTTAGCAGGGAAAAATGAATCTCTGACCAAAAAAAAAAGAGGTTCCTCCATGTAATTAAGCAGCATTAGAATGAGGCCTGTGCCTTTGCTGATGAACTTCAGTGAAAGCAGATGGTCACAATGGTATTAAAAACTAAAGACTTCAGTCAAGCTTTTAATTGAAAACAATTGGACCCTGCTGGATGGTAATTACCTTGGCTGCTTGCAAATAATATCACAGCGCTGCTACCTATGAAGGAAGAACGGAAACTGAGTTAATAAGAACTGCTTGATCTGCATATAATAAACAAGGAGCACCCAGAACTATTTTGCCTGGTAGCTTCTCCTCTGCAAGATGCTTTCAAGTGTTTAGCAGTGTGAAAAGGAACACAGAGTAGCAGAAATTGAAATGTGTGAAGTGTTAGCTGGATTCATAAAATAACTTGAAGAGGCTGTCTTGCCCTATCTCCTTCCTTTTTTAAACAGCTGAAATCCCAGACAGGTCTGAGAGGATCAGCAAAACAAAATAAAGTGGAAAAACTCTAGATTATACAGCATTCCTCCTTTTCTGAATGGCAATGATAACAGCAGGCTGCCTTTATCTTGCTTTATCCATTTTCTCCTTCCCTTGCCTAATTGACTGGAAGGCTTGGGCCTTCTAAACACCCAGAGTGTTTTCTCCCCCATTCTTAATTGGATTTTAATGATCATTAACTTAATATGCCTCCATCTCTAACAAAGCAAATGTAGTATATGGCATTTTTTGCAATGCTTCGAAAAGTGATCTGACAATTTTCTCATTCCTCTCTCTTTTCTGTGCTGGGACCAGGCAAGGTTTCAAGGACTAGCCCACCTAAAGGGCTCCTAAATCCTGCTGTGCTATGTATTTGTTGTCAAAATGTGATAGTAATACCATTTTACAGTGTCTTTCCTGCTGGGGAAAACGACCTCTATTGCTGTGCATGTGTGGGTGGAAAAGCCAGTCCTAATGTTGTCTCTTTCAAACACAGGTCCTGGCTGTGTATAGAATGAACCAAATATTGTCACCTTCCACATAAACACTATTTTTCATGTGGCAGTACTCTTGGGCATGGCTTTTTGTCCCCTTATGAGCAGGCAAGACACTCTGCTGCTCCAGAAGACCTCAGAGAGAAGCAGCTGCTGCAATTTTGCAAAATTAATGAGTAGCTGTGAACTGCTAGTAAAAGTGATGCAATGATTTTCCATAACATATCATTTTAGAAGCAATGACTTTACCCGTTCTTTCTTTTCCTATCCAAATATTTGTCTTTTCAAGGCACCAGCCAAGAGTTTGTCTTGTCTTCTCTGGCAGCATGATGAAATGGACTTTTCCAGTATGTTTCATCTGAATTTGATGATTTTATGCCTGGGGTTCAACTTTCAATCACTTAACTCGCCATGATTAATACAGAGAGTGAGGTCTTGGACTCGTAGAAGTCAGTAGAAGTTTTCACACTGTCTTTGGTAAGATTTTGCTTATTTTTATGTAATCAAAATACGTTTAAAGCTTTATTGATGTAATGCCTCTGAAACCGCTGGTGGAGTTGCAGTCACAAGACAGTAAGTGTATCTCATAGAATCATTAAAACTCATGGTTTTAGCTGTTGAACTATCATCTTAAGTTGAGGTATTCTCATTTGTGCTTAGGATTTCCTGGCAACCTTACCCTTGGCTTTTCATCTGTCGCTGGGCTCTTGGAGGAAAGGTCTGTTGCTGATGGGGCTGGTGTCCTGCTCTGTCTCATGGTCCTTATGTTGAAGCTGATGGCAGGATTTTGCTCACAGACTTTCCAGTTCTTCCTTTATCAAAGAACTTGGGACGAATTTGCAACTAGGAAAGGCCACCTTTCAAAAGCGTCTTACGCTAGTGGCTGTGGTGATTTTATAAATTTTATAACAGCTACTTACTTTTAACTCTACAGAGTATGATCACTTATTGTAATTACTGCTTGCAGCTTCAAGGGAGCTGGTATAGAGCGTACTATTTTAAAGGTATAAGTAAGGCATAAGCTCTATTGATCTAAAGTATTCTGAGCGATAAACAGCTGCTGGGTTTGATTAAAGCTGAAGAGAAGCCGAAGCGTTTAATCAATCTCCAAAGCTGCTCTGAGTATATTACAAAGCAATTGTGATTATTGCTATTATATGACAAGTTATAGCCTAATAAAGAAAGAGGGATCGTTTTTCTTGGAAGCATTTAGAGGTGTTGTGGTGCTTCTTCTCAGCCTGCCTGATGCTGTCACCTCTGAAGCTTGGCTAAGTGACAGAGCATGCTGCCAGCTCAAGCAGACTAATCCTGAAGGGTAAATGCAAGAGCAGGGCCTTTCAGCTTCCCAGAGTCTTCTCTTCCTTGTGTCTAACTGTAGCCAACAGCAAGCACTTGGGGAAGGAGTAGAAGAAACAGGGCAAGCGTACAATAACACTGGCCACATCGTAACCCTCTCTGATCCATGCATCCTGCACAAATTTGGATGTTCTGAGCTGTGGGATATGTTTGTGCCTGTCTAACAGCCCTGAAAGGACCTTTCTTTCTTTACTTTGTTTAATCACTTCTTGAACCTTTGGACAGTCTTGGGCTTCACAACATCCTGGTGGTACGTCGCACGGTGCTGTCACATGGTTTTGTAAAATAGTACTTTTTTGTTCTTGTTTTTCAACTTCCTGACTGATGATTTCTTTTAGTACCTTCTTCCTCTTGTGTTAAGAAAAGCAATGGATAATGGTTAGCTGTTCACCTTTTCTATTTCATAAGCATAGAGATGTCTGCTTCATCCTGCTCTGTTGTCTTCTTTTCCAAGGCTTATTTAGTCTCCCCTTTCTGAAGCTGATCCATTCCTCTGACCGTACTTCTCATCTCTGCATCTGTCCCCTTCCTCATTTTCCTGCATGCTTCTTGAAAGAGCATAACCAGAATTTAATACTTTACCTTAAGATGTTGGCTTTTCTGAGTTTATTGTTTCTTCCTTTTTCAGGTGTTCAATGATCTGTACTTACCTCATAGCTTATAAGCAATGTGTGTCATGCAGTTTTGAAGACATGGATATAAAAAGGATTTTTGAAAACTAAGGAGCTGCATGAAATAATCTTATGTTTCAAATTTATCTTACACTGCATTTAAAACATAAAAATGGAAAGTCTATGAACAGAGTAGGAATTTTCCCCCTAGAAAATGTAATACGAAAAAAAATATTAGATAAATTGATTAAACAAAGATTAATACATGAATAGAAAAAATAGAAGATAAGTTTATTAAACCTTGCCCTTATTGTATTTTCAACAAAGAAGTTCTAACATTTAAGCCTGGAGAGGATAGCATTTGCAAAGGCTGGCTTTTGCTGAGAGTGTCTTGTGTCAGTCCTCTCAGTGGTTTCTTCAGTCTGTCTCCACTGAATATAGAGAAATATGAAGTTCTGTGGGTCGTAGCTGAATCTCTCTCAAAATCAGAAAGTAAAAAATAAAACTTAAATGACACATCTGACCTTCATTATTCACCTGGGGAGAAAGACCAAAAGTAAATGGAACTTACATAGTGACAAATTAGTTAGGATATTAGGCACAGATAAAGTAGAATGTCATTAAGAAGTGATAGGATGTGCTTTTCTAGCTATATTAATTTAAACTTGACGTTGATCTTCTATATTTTATTTCCTTTTGGGAGAAGATGACTTGCATTGAATCTCTCTGGCCAACTGCAGTTTACTAGTCAGCCCAAATTGCCAGCTGTTGGTGAAGATTAACTCCTCTGAGTTAAGTCTTTGACCTAATTTTGAAAAGCAAGGGTGGAAGGGCAGGCCTCCTGCCATCTTCTGTTTCTCAGTCTTTCTTGCTTTCACTTCTGCCTTCAGCATGGTCCATGCTGTGTGGAAGGACCTCCAAAATATGCTGTTGTAAGCTTTGCTTTTGCTGAATGAATCCCCTACATGCAAGTCAGATCCTTTTGGGTTAGCAGGCAAATACAAGATGTCTCTGCTTTTGTTTCTCAATTATGATATGTCTTTTGAAACTTTAAAATGTTTGAAGCTTCTCATGACCTTCATGTGAAACTCTATGCATAGCCCTAGTGTGCTGGAGGCTGAGCCTGGTGCAGTTATCTTTGTTGCATAAGATTCCTGTTGCAACAGCCATTACATCTTCTTTATAGTGGTTTCACATGAGAGTCACAAGTCTTCTGGGAAACATCCTGAGTTTCACTTTATAATGGTATGAGAGTCTTGTGAATGCAGGTTTCTAAGTAAGAGTTTTTAAGTAAATACAATTTTGGTTGGGAAACCTTGAGGTCCTCCATGAATGGCCAGAGCTGGGGCACTTACTCTGTGAGGGGAGGCTGTGGGACCTGGGCTTGTTCAAGCCTGGAGAAGAGATCACTGCTGAGAAATCTCACAGCAGCCAGGTGCTGTGAGGTCAAGCTAAGGTCATTGACTTAGCTTGACTATCACTAGTTTCAGTGTGCTCAATGGGTTGGGCATTTGAAACTACAGACCTAGCAGACAGATGTTTCCCATTTGAAAGTGGACCATAGCAGTCTACTGATGAGGGAGACTCACTTTCCTTATGATGCAATCTG
>NW_010290748.1:35612-37831 GCF_000700745.2 Antrostomus carolinensis | reverse complement strand
TGTTAACCCAGGGGCGCCAGCAAAGGTCTGATATGGCTACATGGCAAATCATTAGGGGAATCAGTTAATGTTAAAAGTCATCTTTGTTTGTTTGTTGGTTTGTTTTTACCTGTTTTTAAGTTTACTCTTCCCACGCTTCCATGAAAATTCATTTTGGTGCAATTGAGGCATCATGCAATAGTGGGAACAAACAGCAGAGAGTGCTTCAGCTGGTGCCGGGTTTCAAAGAGGCACTTTTCAGGCTGTGTCTTTACAGAGGGTTTTTGAGAGTCCCCTGGAAATATCTGCCAGCTCTATGGCTACACGGATAGCCATTGAAGATGATCATTTGTGAAACCAGATTTCAAGACAAGTTTGTGGAAAAAACAGACTGCAAGGAATGATGAAACCCAACTAAACATTGGTGCACAGAACTTCACGTATGGTGTTTTGCCATTTGGGGGTTGAAATCTAACCATTTGTTAATTGGCTCCATCATGCACTGCTACTAGGCACTGAGATTCACTGTAGGCCTACAAGATGATCGGTGTCTCCTGAGCCATTCAGGATGGGACCTTGCAACTTTTCAGGTCCTGCTGCTGCTTTACATCGACTGCACTAAGACTGGCTAGCCTGGCTGCCATCCTCTACCCAATTGCCTCAACCTGCTACTTTATAACCAGAGCAGAAGGATGTGAATGCATCAGCCACTTTCAAGAAAATCCGTTTGTGCCAAGGAGGACAGGATTTTGAGGAGCTATGACTGTAAGCTAACCTTACCTGGAAAGAAAGGGTGGTGCCCTGCGTGTTGCAGGGCCTGGTCATGCACCCTAGTGCTCAACCTTGGCATTGCTTCTGCTGGGATCAGAGAGAATCCTGGCCAAACTGAGACCCGCTTCTGTTTATGTTCCCTTCTAAAACTAATCTCTCTTTTCTCCACTATGCATATTTCCACCTTTGTGCTAATGAAAGCACTGGATTGTTCCAGGGGATTGCATGGAAAATATCTGTGACCTTTGGCCATCTCTCTGAAATACTACAGTAGATTTGGTGTTTGCTTTGGCGCGTTGCTGTGAAAGATTGTCGAGTGCGTGTGTTTATACGCATACGGGGAGAGAGGGCTCCTGCTCATTGTGCCTTTGTGAGGCTGCCAGACTGTCTGGCCCCGTCTATTCTACTGTAAGTGAAAAGGCCTCGCAAGGGCTCACGGTGCGCTGGGACCCGGGCTCTGCCAGGCACTCTGCTTGGAAGCAGTTCTGTCAGCTTGAAAAATCATCTTTCTGCCTGAATATTGTTTACTCCCCTTTGTCACAAGTAACATGTAAGATTACTTGTCAGTGGGGAAATTTTTCTGTCTTCCCTTTGTTTTTGTTCAAGAAGGGCAGGGAACTGTTTGAGAGAGTCCAGCGCAGAGCCACAAAGATGATTAAGGGAGTGGAGCATCTCCCTTATGAGGAAAGGCTGAGGGAGCTGGGGCTCTTTAGCTTGGAGAAGAGGAGACTGAGGGGTGACCTCATTAATGTTTATAAATATATAAACGGTGAGTGTCACAAGGATGGAGCTAGACTCTTCTTGGTGACAACCAATGATAGGACAAAGGGCAATGGGTGTGAGCTGGAACACAGGAGGTTCCACTTAAACTTGAGAAGAAACTCTTTACGCTAAGGGTGACAGAGCACTGGAACAGGCTGCCCAGGGAGGTTGTGGAGTCTCCTTCTCTGGAGACATTCAAAACCCACCTGGACGTCTTCATTGTGTGATCTCATTTAGGTTCCTGCTCCGGCAGGGGGATAGGACTAGATGATCTTTTGAGGTCCCTTCCAATCCCTAACATTCTGTGATTCTGTGATTGGGCAACATGGCACACAGTGCATTCTGGTGGCCCTCCCGTAACAGGCAGCCAGCTCCCCTCAGGAATGGAGAGAGGATCTTCCATGAATTACAAGTAATGTGTGAAAATCAGCAGTAAGATGCGGTTCTGCTTGAAAGACCTGGGTGTTGCTCTTGACAAAGGACTTATTTTCCTCCTGTAGATCATTGTCTTCTGAAGAAAGCTGAGCAGAGGTTTTTAGATGGAAGGCATTTCTGTCCAAACTAAGATTTCTCTACTTTGTGTAGAGAGATATCGTCTAGCTGAAAGCTCCCACAGCACCCTTTGAGAAGATGAAGGATGACTCCAGCAGACCATCAGTGAATTTTCCTGCCTACAAGAAAGCTTGATCTAACCTTTAATGGTACCT
>NW_010290748.1:34669-35596 GCF_000700745.2 Antrostomus carolinensis | reverse complement strand
ATGGGCTGCAAGACCTGCACTTGACTAGTAATTATAAAGTACTTTGATACTGAACTTGGAGTCCGAACAATAGTTTATAGAACTCAGGTCTTTTTTTTTGTTTTGTTTTGTTTTGTTTTTTCTAGTGGCAACAAGCATTTATCTCAGATTCCCTTTTCTGGAAGGAATAGCTGGAAAACAAACGTGCATTGATGGGAATTGCCAAGTAACTAGACCCAACCTGTAGCCCATCTGGCCACGAATCCTGTCTGTAGTTGCACTGAGTATTTGGAGGAAGATGCAAATATTGCTGGAATGGATAATTACAAACGACCTGTGAATAAACTTGTCCACTGCTTCCTTGAGAGCTTGCTCTATCTTAGCTTTTGTTTCAACCAGCGGCTCTATTAATTTCAGCAGGGGAGGTACAGTAACTGATGCTTAACAATTAATTTTTTTTTGTTTCTCCTGTCAAGCTTTTCTGGCCAATTTTGCTTTACAAAATATATAAGTAGGGAACATTGGTGTTTTCTTTTGTACTGGAGACTTGAAGGAATTAAAGGATTCAGGATTGTAAAGCCTTCATGAATAATTTAGGCTCTGTTTCCAACAAATATTCGCTCTGCTACATACGCACTGAAACTGGGCTCAGACATTTGTGGTATCAGCAACAGTGCCGAACCCCCACGAGCCAAAAGGAAATAGGCTTTTATTCAGTGTCATCCATCAATCTGTTTCCAACCTTCAGGACACACTCTTGTCAATTAGAAAGAGAAACCTGTCCTGTTAGCTTGCAACAAAAATAGATAGGCCCACGCATATTACCTTTACAGCCTCCCCTCCAATATGCTGTGCAGTCCAGCCAGCTTTGCTACTCTTACTGCTCTGCTTCACGTTGCTCTTGTGAATAAATATTGCTGGCCATTCTTAGGCCAATGTCTCAGCTTC
>NW_010290748.1:29016-34638 GCF_000700745.2 Antrostomus carolinensis | reverse complement strand
GAGAGTCTTCTCAAGCAAATTAGTCAGTAAGTTTCTCTGGGTCTTAGCCTGATGATTTTGAGGGATCTTCTTGTCATAATGGAGACTGATGAAAGCCTGGAAATGTGTAGTTGAAAGAGACTATGTCAGATTCCCTTAGTTCTGCCACTGATGCAGTGTGAGACATTTAGGCAAGGATTTTCCCTATTGTAGCCTTTTAGGAATTTTGGGATATTTTTTCTTTGCTTGGTTTTGGATTTTTTCTAATGTTTGGAAATATTGAAAGCAAACACACTGCTTTTATGACAAGGTAAGCAGGCTTTCTTCATCAAGAAAGCACCTTATGAAAGCTTTGCCTAGTACAAACGGGTCCACCAACTCAAGTGCCATTTCATACTCCATGCTTCAAGGTGTTGATGACCCAGCCAGCATCAACAACCAGCAAGGTGACGAATGACCAGCAGCCCCCCATTTTTCACTAGCACCAGGATTAAATGTTTGTTTCTGCTCCTTGAGCTGACGTGTCTGAGGGTTCAAAATGGTGCTGTGCCTGCATGTGTCCCCTCTGCCAGGGCATGGGCACATGCTTCTGTAAAACTTGTCAGAGGTAAGCTATGAGGCATTGAGTGCTGCGCAATGCATTTGTGAAGATAAATGAATCGGAAGGAAAAGCGCTTTTGCTGTGCTGCTGCTATTTCAATGTGAAAGTGAGACCCTGAAATGCTCTGTTCTACTTCAGTAGCTCTAAGAGGAGCCTTTCTCCGGAGGTCTTTGGTACCCAGATTAATTGAAATAACTCCAAAGGGCTCTTTTAAATCAAATTCCTTCCCCCATGTTTGCAGTCTCTTCTTTTTTTTCCCCTCCTGTCTACACCTTCTCTTGAACAAAAAGCTTTATAATGCTTTTCTGGAAAGGACTTGAATGTAATTCAGATGAAGTTAATGTGAAGTCAAGGTTGATTGCTCATCTCCCTGAAACCGCTGGCATTGGCTGAGTGTTGGCGTGTGTGAGATGGGATTTCAACACAACTGGGAAACTTGTGAGCAAACCCAACAAAAAGCGGGCTGGAGGTTGGGGTTCGTCGCTCCCCTTCCTCCCCTTGTGACTTTCTCAGCTCCCGCTGAACCCTTTGATCACTGACCAGCACAGGGTTATGTGGCAGCATGGGCCAGGGCCAGGGATATACACACGGGCCATATATCCACATATCCACCCTGTACCCTTATTTCTACAAACACTGCTGCACATCATGGCGGGGTGCATTGCTGCCGGTGCTCCTTCAGCTGAAACGCGGGACTGTCCCTGTCAAGCACAGATCCCTTTTCCAGAAATCTCTCCAATAACAATTCAAACAAGTGTGCCTGTATTTTGTAAGCATTACTCTATTTTTGATGGATGCATTTCTATTTGATGCCGAAATCTAAGGCTGTGAGTACAATAGTGCTATTCAGTACACAGTGTTTGTGTCTTTCAGAAGTGGCTGCTCTGGGAGAGCTGCATGGCTGAGCACAGCTAGCTTGAGAAGGTATTGCTTATGGCAAGAGCACTGTTAGGATCTTGCCTGAGGAAGCACACCCTCCAGACCACCTGCTTTAGGGCAGTATTTTAGCTCCATATTCCTCTAATAGGAATTTTAGTGCTGGGCTTAGTGAGAAACCTTGAGTCCAAGATGAGTTCTTACAGATGTGCGACTACTATCATTCGTACTTAAACGTTGAGATAGTAATGTGCAAAACGAGCCAAAACTCCTGAAGACAAAGGCTAACTGGCTGTAAGGTGAAGTGGATGGGAATTGGCAGTGGAGGTGCGAGCTCTGGTCCCACATGCATTTATTTGTGGCCATTCCTCCAGCAGCAGGTGGGAAGAGGGACTTGGTTCCTCCTGTCTGCCTCTGCCATTGTGTCTTCTGATAAGTTGCCTCCAACACAGTGGCACAAGTAGACTTTTTGTGATTGAAAACTGTCAGCAACAGGCTGCATGTCAGCTTTTATGAAAACCTGTTTTCTATTAAATCCTACAGTGACCCTGATGGGTTCTACTTTTCTCTATTATTTCTATGGGATGGTCTGAAGATCCTAGAGGAATTATACCATTCCCTATCAAAATCTCTCTGGCTAACTCCTATTTGCCTTGCCCTCTTATTAAATGACACCAGGTTTTCCCAGAGGGTAGATCCACTACCCCTAGCAGGTTGTACAAATTCTTCTAGTGCAAATGTTGAAACTGGTTGAAGAAGATTTAGAAATCTACCTCTTCTCTCCTCAGTTCCTCCCTTACAAATTACTTCAAAGGTCAGTGAAATAAATTTTGCCCAGACAGATGAAAAACAGTGTCACAACGTCTGCTCATTCCTGTGGGTTTCTGCACAACAGGGATAAAACAATACACGGGCAAGTGCCTGGAGCAGGAGACTGCAAAACTGCCATGAGCCTTCCAGTTCTGTGGCTCAGAGTCCAGCTGGTCCCACTGAGAAGGGTCAAGATGCGTCAGGGTGGTTACCTGTGGCTTGGGCATGGGTAGTGGCATGTGTCATGTGGCACTGGCGATGCAGAAAAGCAGGTGTGAGTTGGTGGCACCTCACAGAACCCCTGCCCTTCCTCCCCACTGCTCGTGGCGGGGCAGCAGCTGGGTGGGCTCAGCCCCTGCCCCGGGACAGCAGCGCTCAGCACCAGCTGCTCTGCTGGAGCATCCCCTGTTGTGTTATTCCGGTGTGGCTCAGTAGAGACAATGATAAAAATCCTCTGTTGTAGATGAAGATAATCTATCTGATGCTCAACCAGGGAACAATCAATCTATTTGTATAGGGTAGAAGACAAAGCTGTAAGGAGCCTAGGTTGCCTTTATGCCTATTTACTTATTACTGTATCCACACCAGGGACTGTGGTGCCTCATTAGTAGACAGGACAAATGCCCAGAGCTGCTCCGTGTGGAGTGCCCCAGAGCTTGATGTCACCCGTGGCACAGATCCCCCGAGATTGCTCAGCAACATCCACCATCCCCAAAGATGTGGGAGAAGATGTGGCCCTTATCCTGAGCCTGAACTGTAAGACTGCCCTGAGGAGAGATGCTGCAGTGGGTACAGCTTGTGGGAAAAATGGATCTGGTTTAGGAGAGCTACCTGTCTTTAAGATTATTTTAAATGTTCACATTTTTTATGTAGCATTTTGGAGCATTTCAGCTACTCCCATTTGGAATTCAATTCCTCTCCCTGTTAATCAATAGCAGGCCTTAACAAAACAATATCTCACAGGAGACACAAGCACACTGTGCTGAACAAAGCAAAACAGCCACTGGCTTACAGCAACAATTGCTGCTACACAATGGGTTTTCAAAGCTCAATATATATTTTGTCCCTAGTGGGAAAACCATAACAAGACTGAATTAGTGGCTAGGCTTGCCAGAGGGAGAAATTAAAGTGTGATGGCTTGTCTGACACCTTGAAGTACCTTTATTTATTTTGAGGGAGAGGATAGTGTGAGGAAATAAGATGCCTATTAGGGAAAATTATTTTTGTTGCTTTCTGAAGCATGCAACAGTTCTGCATGCCTGAGGGCTTGATCCAGGTCCGGGATCAGCAGTACTTTCCGGTGAGAGGGCTCCTGAGAGGTGCTGGCAAGTATGGGGATACTGCCCATGGAGCTGGGGAGGTGCAGGGGTGGAGGTAGAAGCATGGCATTTGAGGGGGGGACAAGCTGGGAGTCCCTTGTCCTTGCCAGGGGAAGCCTGGGTCTGGTTTGCAGGTGGCTGTCTGGTGAGGGAGAGAGAAAAGGGAGAGACTATGTGAGAGCAAAGCAAATTCCCTTCCCTGCACGTGGTCACCTCCGAGCTTGCAAACTTAACTGCTCATCTGTGGATCTTGACAGCTCCTTGCTCTGGCACTAATGGGCTTCAGGAGCTCCCAGTGAGCTGTAATCGCCTTGGTTCAGGACTCAGCTTGCACCTTTACAAGCACCTTCACCCCTTGCTGTTAACCTGCGGTCTCCTTTATTCGGCAGCTAAGCTTGTAAATTCATGTAACCAAATAGCTGTGCTGTTAACTGCCTGTATGAAAGCGAACAACACATCCATCTTCCAGTGCCCAGCCAGCAGCCTAATGACACTCCTCGCCGTGCTCTCAGGTACCCTTTCAGACATAACTAACTCTGGCACTGCAAAAACAATTGTTTCAGCATTTGCACAGACCTTGCAGCACATCTGGGCAGAGGAGAGAGGTTGCCTGGGCAGAAGGCTTCCCATCGATGGCCCTCGTGCACCCGTGCCCTGTGCCATCACCACCCTATACCATGGTCTGATGGGCTGGCAAGGGAGAGCCTCACCCTGCTGACGAGCTGTGCCTCACACCCTGGAGCAGAAGCGTGCTTGCAGTGGTTTTACTTTGGGTTGTGAGTGATGTTTGACAAGTCTCTTGGAAAAGCTGTTCCTCAGTTTCCCTGTCCATAAACTGAGTGTAATTTCCTGAAGTAAAGCGCCACTGGGAGGACAGCTGCTAATGAAACACCAAATGGTGCTGAGGTTTTCTGTAGTTCTTGCCAAAGTCTGTGGCTTGAATCGTCTAGTCTTGAAATTAATCTTGGCAAGAAGGAGATCGTCTGAATGCAGACCTGGTTTCCTACAAAACGAGGCTCGTGCGATTGCTCCATGTTGCGTGCATGGGTAGATGTGTCAGACTCCTCCCAAATTGTCCCCATGAGCTAATTTCAGCCCAGAGAAGAACAGTGCTTACGGACAGTAAATCCTACAAGCTCTGAGGAAACCATCAGTGTAACCTCTTTCTCCTGCTTCCACTGTGGAGGAGGCCAGGCTGCAAGTTCACCCTTCGCTAGAAGCCCCGTATGGGAGCTCAGTTGGGGACACCGCTCATGGGAAACAAGGTTTGGCTGCTTCTGCTGTTGCTTGTGTTATTACTTGTAATCAAAGGCAAAAAAGTGCAGCTTTCTGTCTGCAAATAACTTAGACCTGCCATTGGCAGATCTGATATGTTCCCTTCCTCGCCCCAAAGCAATTGCAAGCAATCAAAGTTGGGAGCAGATGAGCTGGCAGAGGTTGAATGGACATTGCTTTTCTTTATTTGCTGGCTGCTTACCTGGTGCAACAGGCAGTCTGGGAGAATTTCTTAATTGACCAGGCTCTGTCCTGGGTGGCACACGTACACCGCCAACGGGCATTATAAAAGTGTAGTTATTGCACTTGGGCTTGGGAAAGGCCCCGGTGTAGTTGCATTGTTAAGGAAACAGTCTTGGAGGAAGGGAGAGGAGAGTCTGGGTCCTGGTCTCCAGTCCAAAGGCTGTTTGTTGTCTTTACGTTAAACATCACTAGATCCAACCTCAGTAGAGAGTGGGTGGAGGGCTAATTTGAGCTGCCTTTGAAAACAATTTTGAGCAACACACAGCAAGATCTCAGGGAAACAATGTTTATAATCTATATCCTGCCTCAAATTGCATAGGCGCTGCACTCCTGCCACACTGCCAAAATTAGCTGCAGTCATCAGGAAGCAGCTGGTGTCCCAAGCATGAGCCCTTGTGTTCAGCCATAGCTCCATAGCTTTAATTTAGTTAGAGAGAGAGACTTTTTCCTGGTTATTGAGCATCACCTACTTTTTGCCTTTGCAGCAGCAGCAGGAAACTTCTCATACGTGGAGCTTAA
>NW_010290748.1:27724-28993 GCF_000700745.2 Antrostomus carolinensis | reverse complement strand
GATTTTAGCAGGAGGCTTGCTGCACGGTGCGTAGTAGAAACGTGTCCCTCAAGAAGCAAACTGTGCTCTGTCCTCCCTGAAAGAGGGTGGGGAATCCACTGCTCTGCCAGCTGTCTTCCTGTGTATCAGCAAAAATGTACAGGCTACGATAGACAGTCCTTAGATTTAAATAGCAATGTTAGGGATTTTTGTCAAGCTAGGTGATACTGAGTTGAGAGTGTTTGTCAATTAGTCTTCCCATCCATTAAGTCCAGGTTGCTTTCAGTTTTTAATTCACTCTACATAAATTAATATACCCCTTTCCCCAGTCCTTTGGAAAATGAATAGCTGCTTCTCCCTCCAGTCTGGATTTGGGAGTATTTGGAAAGTGCATTAATTTCTGCCCAAGAGGAACTTTGCAGGAGAAACAGCACTTTTAAATTGTTCATTTGCCGCAATACATTTGACAGAGTTGACTTCAAGACTTTTTGTAGTGATTTAAAATATTAAATACTTCAAACTAATAGAAACAAGGTGAAACACATAATTTAATGCCAGGGAAGGAAATCCTCTGCTGTCCCTCTGCTCTTACAGGTTTTTACCCTGACAGACCAGCTTTGCATTCCCCAAGGTAGAGACTTTTATCCTGTCTTTGTGACTGTTTTACTCCCTTTTTCTTCTTCTGCTTTCTTTCTGTTTCTTCATCTCTTATGGCTTCTTCACCAGGAAAGAGGAAATGAACAATGCCGAGACCCAGCTCTTTTCCCTTTTTCTTTCTTATCACCAAAAGACGGAAGAGGGAAATGATGGCAGGCACTCAATATCCACTCATCTTTTCAATCCAGCTCTTTAACTGCTTTTGTTATCCAGTGGCATGATGGTCTTTGGCTCGTTATGTATTGACTGTTTAATTTAAATATATCCCCATCGGGCAACCAAAAGATCCAGTCTTAGAGCTCTTTCACATGATTTGTCTAACCATCCTCTAAATTATTTATCATGGCTCTGAACCATCTGGAGATTTTTTTTTTTTCTTTTTCTTTTAAGCACTATGATTTGATCCAAGACATCTGTAAAAAATCACGAGTGACCTCCCATCTGAGCAACAGCCCAGCTCTGTCCTGGGGCTGGGTAGTGTCAAGTGTGTGAGCTCTGTTTCAAAAGCCTAAAATTCCTGATGTGGTAAAATTCTTCTCTTACATTTTTGTTGACAGAAGGTGGGAAGGGAAGGGAAGGGAAGGGAAGGGAAGGGAAGGGAAGGGAAGGGAAGGACAGGGAAGGGAAGCGCAG
>NW_010290748.1:0-27648 GCF_000700745.2 Antrostomus carolinensis | reverse complement strand
AGGGAAGGGAAGGGAAGGGGGAAGGGGGAAGGGGGAAGGGGGAAGGGCAAGATACTGTGCTGCTGAGCCAGAAGTGAGTGGAACATCTTGTTACGGAAACGGCCATGAAAACGCTCCTCCCTGCATTAGAAAATTAGCTATTTAAAGCAGGATCAATTGCCAGTCCTCTTTGCCGCTGTTGTCATTTGGATGTGGCATGTGTAAATAATATTTCCTCACGAAAGAAAGCTTCCAGTGATGACAATGCTCTTCTGGTCGTGTCCGTCCCAAAGGGGAGGAATGATCTCGTCCCTGGAAATGGCATGTCCCTATGCAAAGAAGACCCAGCATTTGTGTTTTTGTTTTCCTCTAAAATTTTAAACAAGTTAATTTTGATCCCCAAATGTCATCCGAGTGGCACAAATGGGACACAATTTCTAAGGACATTTTTAAGATGTCTTGGCACTGGACTTATATAGTACAGCGCTCATGTAAAAGTAAAATTATGTGGAGAAAATGAACATAATTATGTGACTTAAAGCAAAGCCCACTTTCCCCAGAGATCTCTATAATCAAAGTGGCAATACATGCTTTCAAGCAGTTCTTCAAAACAGATTGCTTTACCTTTACCAATGTAAGTGACCAAAAATCTTTTTATTCTCAGCTGATCACAGTTACTGACTCCTCAGGGTGCGGGGGTCACATCTTTCAAAATACTGGAGTTATCAAACACAGAGATGGAGATGTCCCTCTATGTTTTGTTAACTGTGTTCTGCTTGTGTTTTTTCCTTTTCTCCCTCCTCATTTTTTGATTTTTGAAGGAGATTAACCCACACCCAACTTAAGCACTCTCAGACTTTCTTCGAGTTGAGATGCACATCTGGATCCCAGCTCTACAGCCTGAGCCCATTGCTGTTTGTTATTGTTTGCATTGCTTCAGGCCCACTTACGGATTGTACAAAGTGTTCTTTAAAAAAAAATAAATATTGAAGTGAAGCATTTAAGAGAAGCACACTCCTTCTGTAAGGTGCTGTGGCCCAGTCACTACAGAAGCACAGAGAAGAAACTTTGGGGGATACGTAGGCTCTGGAGCTTCAGAAAAAAACCCAACTTTTACAATATTAGGGGCTTCAAGTCGTCCTCATTTCCATGTCAACCCCTGTATCAAATGAAGGGAGAGCACCAGGCCTTTGAGGAGCATTTACATGTCCTACATAAAGGAACTTAAAGACCTTGCTAGGCACAAGGATTTGTATGAATTTTAGGCCAGCTGAGCCTGGCTTTTACAGGTAGGGATCTCTTCTTGTGCTGACTGATGAGTCCTAGCAGAGAAAGAAGTGTTGAGCAACGCTGTTGCAGAGCATTGAAGGCTGCAGAGAGCTGCCAGAGATGCCATAGGTACGGATCATCTTCTTGTCTCTCCTATATTTATCCCCCTGCCCCTAAACTCCTTGGTTTGTTTTTATTGGGATTTTCTTCAGATGAACCCTATTAAATGCATCAGTAGCACTGAAATTTGCCGATGCCAGTAAATCCATCTGTTTTATTAACTAAGAGCAGTCTCTGGAGCGTTCCTCACTGGCTGAGACACGAGCAGTCCTCTGTGCTGTCTCCAGTGCATGGTGTGTCAGCGCTGGGAACAATGGGAGGGGACCCAGGAGGTTGCTGGCAGGAAGCACAGCTTCCCCCGGATAATTAACTGGCTGGGAGACTGAGGAATGAAGATAGCACATGAGACACACACAGTACAAACTGCTGAAACAATAAACAAACAAACCAACGACCAGCACTTCCTTTTCTTATATTGTTAAGGCTGCTTCCTTAACTCAGGTTGCCCCAAAACCACTCCTCAGAAGCAGCCTTTTAGGCTCACTAATTCTTAACCTTTTCACTGCCAGTTCTTACTTAAGGTATAAGCCAAGGTGATGGCTGGTGCAGGGCCTACCACTCCTCCTTGGGGCTTGTGGGAGAAACTGGAGATACCTGTTTCTGAAAGCGATAAAAGCACTTTTACCAAAAAATTTAATGGAGGGGGACTTAGTTGGCCGTAAGGCTGCACGGCCATAACACCCTGGTACTAGGACTGTGCCCCACACAGGTACTGGCATCCAGACTTGCGGGTGACTCAGTCTAGCTCTTAAAAATGTTGATTTCCAGAGAAATTTGCCTCAGAGCCAAAACCTGGAGGAAACCTGGATCAGGGTTTTGTGGCTCAAGCCCAGCCCCAGTGTCAGCCCTGCAGCCATCCTCCAACATGCTGTTGCTGTCTCTGCTAGAGGGGGGTCAGCGGTGCGACTGGTGCTCCCTACCCTCTGTGCCGGTAAGCATCTGAATCTGCCTGCACGCTTCCACCGAGACCCCCCTCCTCTGAGTCCAGGGTAGACTTCTGCCCATGGCCTCCTCCCCATTCCAAACCACTCTTTGGGCAGGTTGCCTCAGGTTGTCTCTGACCTGGTAATTACAGAATTATGAAAACAGAAATCAGGCAGTGGCAACCCCACCTCTGCCAGGATAATTTTTGCAGATGTCTTCTTGAAGAGCAAACAGGGATTGGGTTTGGTTTTGTGCACAGAACATCATGAGTGTATTTCATCCCATGGAGGCTGGTGCTCGTGGTACCTCACCAGTGGTGAGGATGTAGTCCCTCATCTGTCACACACTGATGCCACTCAGTGGATCTCGCTCTGCCATGTCCTCAGCAAAACACTGCCAGGGAGGGGGCAGCCAGGGGCAGTTTGGGAAAATTGGGCTGATCCTGCTGGAGCTGGGAAATAATTTTTTCAGAAGAGGTTCTGATGTTTCTCTCTGTCAGCCTGCAGATTTGGAGCAAGGCAGGAGCGAGGTTGCCCAGGGAGGGGTCCTGTGGCCTGGCCCTGGACTGGCCCCCAGCAGCACCAGCAAAGGCTGTCCCAGGGCAGGACCTGTCTGCGGGTGAGTGCTCCCAGCTGACAGCTTATTTGTTATTACTTTAAATACCCACTGTTTGTGTTAAGCACAGCAAGAAATCTAGTAATTCAAAATAGCGACACTTAAAAAATGAAGTCTCTCAAGTAGATGTTTAATCTTTCTAATAAGGAAGTTACCTGCTAAATACCAACTTTAACAGTTATGTAATAAGTCCATATCAAAACACAGATAATGACTGGTGGGGTGTGGTTTAGCAATTGGTATTTAATTAACCTATAAAGGCTTTCCTGCTTAAACCAAATTACATTTCTAGCCCAAAGATTGTTTAAGGTGCAGTGCTTGAAGTTTTGTCAGTAAAACTATTGCTTTAAGCACTGTGGCACCTGAGGCTACGTGGTGGCTATGAGCACAGGGTGCCTTTGTGTGTGAGGGTGCTGCACAGGGACCCTTCACGCTGGGTTTGGGACTCCCTCCTCCCATCTGCCTTGCCCTTCCCAACAGAGGAGCTGTGACTGCTGTCTTCCTGCCTGCTATCTCCTCTGAAGTCCTCCTTGGTGGCTTTGTCCCCTCACTGGAGTGTGGTTACAAAATCTGCTGCACCAAGCCAGGTGTGGGCTGCTGCCAGCTCCAGCGCACCCGATGCCTGTCCCCAAGCCCTAAAGTGGGCCTAAGTTTGTTACCTCATGGAGTGTCCATCACTTTTTTTTTAAAGACAGAGGTCACATTTGAAAGAGCAGAAGAAGGTCTTAATCCTGGATTGGGGTTTTAGGGAAGCCAAGACACAGTGCAAAATAAAAGTGTTTTAGTATAAAGTCAGGAAAAATGAAAGCCTCAACCAGGACACAGGGAATGGGCAAAGGAGAACGAAGCAAAATGGGACAGAGTCTGGGGGGCTGTCTGAGCAATCATGTTAAGGTGTACAGGGGAAATCTTCAATGTTTCCTATGCCTCTAGGTGAATAAAAGAGGACAGGCATGGGACACCACACAGAGGAATAATGAAAAGCAGTTATAGAGATTAGGCAGTGTGATAAGAAACCTGCCACAATTGTGTATTATCGCAGAAATTAAAAAGATGCATTATTTTCTGCTGCAGACACTGCTGGATACCCTTCAGCTCTACTCAGAGCTGGAGCTGAAGTGCTCCACAGTGCCATCAGCCATGACGAGCCACCCTGGCTCAGGTCCTCTGCTGCCACACAGGAACAAGGCACCTGGACAAATGGTGGGTGGTGTGGAAGGGACAAGGGGCAGTGGATCCTGCTGCTCTACCGATGCTGACATCTGCTATGTGTTCATGGCACGCTTTGTTGAGAGGGGAGGGAGTGGGTCTTTGGAAAACAACCTTTCCTTTCCCTCTTGGTGAGATCAGCCTCTCTGTAACTGAGAAATGCTTCTCCCTGGCAGTTTTCCATCCTTAGTGCCTGGTATATTTTGGCACATTTCAAGGCTCAGTGAAGTGTTTTTGAAGCTTTTTCTTTTCTTCTGCCAAAATCCCTCTGTGTCACAGTGTGTGTCTCCACAGCATGGAGTCAAGTGGAGACACGATGGATTTGCACATCCAACCTTCAGCAAAAAAGAAGAAATGTGGAACAAATCTCTTCCTGAGCACAAGCCCTTCAATTTCAAGAGATTTCCAACACCCGAAGTCACTTGTATGGTGCCACTCCCCTGAAATCTGCAAAGTGATGCTGTGTTCAACCAACTGCTGAAACCCAAGGTGGAAGAGTGATGCTGTGAGAATGGCTTCAAAAGGAGCTGGGAAGGGACAGGTATGGCAGTATGTCAGGGAGGTACTGTAAAAAACCCAGTTCCTCCTTTCATGTCATGAATCAATACTTCCATCTAAATCTCCTTGCTAACTGATTCATTACTGTATGTCATGCTAACAGCAGGCTTCTGCCTATATGCCTCTTTTCACAGTGTTAACCAAAAAGCTGGGTTTTACAGTTTAAATAACATATCTTTATTTCTTGTGGAAAAGATAGAATGTGTACTCTTTAGGACTTTACATATGGCATGGATGAATAGTACAGGAGATGATGGAAACTGTTTTTAGGCAGCAGTAGTCCTCCTTTGCCCTCTCTGTAAATGCTCAGTGATTCTGTACACTGAAGTTGTTCCGAGAGCCTTAAGGATCAGTGCAAGCAGACATGGAAACCAGCTCTCTGTTCTCATAAGACCAAAACACAATCCCTACCTGGCTGTGGCACTGAAAATACCAGAACAACACTTTCATCAGTAGCCCCCAGATTCTCAAAGCCCTCTGTATGCTTGAGAGACTCCTAAAAGCAGAGAAATTTTATTTGCAGTCACTGGATCGGAAAGGCAGATGTTTTCCTTCCTTCCTTCCTCTTTCTGCTGTCTAGTCCTTGTCAGTTTAGTTAACATCCTGAGTCCGTGTGAGACAGCAAATATCACTTGAGGAATTGCCAGGGTAAGGGGAGCATGCATGTTCTGCCGTCAGTTTTTCCAACCCTTGCACCTCTTAATGAAGAGTGGAAAAGGCACCCAACTTTGTACATGAAGGGACATAAGAACATAGGCTGGGCCAGTGGGGAGCTTGGCTTGCATGCCAGCTCTGACTGTTATCCTGGTGGGATGGCTGAACAGGAGAGAAGAATGTGAATTGGAAAATATAGTCAGGAGATGCATGTGTTGACTTGCCTCCTTTCCAGTTTTGGGCAATGAGACTGTCCTGAGCATTCCACTTTTGTCTTGTGCTGAATGAAAACCATGTGAGTGTTTCCAAAGAGACAAGGTCTCCAGGTGGGCAGACTGCAGGGCACTGAAAAATATTTTAGAGTACTGTACATTCCCAGGCACTTGAAAGTGCATGTCAACTCGTGAGGTATACCAGAGTATTTTGAGACAGACAGAACACTGTAACTTACTTCTTGATTTATCTACTCTGTTTAAGGTCAATCTGGCCTTTTAATTACACATCTGCAAAAGGAGAAACTCATTAATGAGTGGAGAAACAATATTGTCCTGGATAGCAATAAGTCTGATGGAGATCTGGTAAACTTCGACAAAAAAATCCTGTTCTAACTGACGGGGCTGTCCTTGTCCAGAAAAGATTCACCTCCTTTTATGCAACTTCTAGCAAAAAGAAGACATTGTCCATAAAATGGTTGCAATCTAAATTTTACTAACCATAATGCCTTGCACAGCTACATTTTGTGTTTTGTGGAGTTAGGCAAAAAAAAAGGACCTGGTTTTGCAGCTAATATTCAGGTCCTACATTGCATTATATGTAGGCCACTAGTAAGAATTTGTCTCATCTCAAAATGCAAAACAGCAGCTAAACAGCAATTTAGCAAACCACAGTTGTGCCGCTGGTGGTGGGTGGAGGCAGTGGTGCCCCTGACTCTTCCCTGTATCTGCATCAGCACGGTGCCTGGGATGCAAAGAGATTTTGAAGCTCTTGGACCTTTGGCTTTCCATTTCTTCCTCAATGCTGGGTTGGCAACATGAGTTGCTGCTTGTAGGTGCTGAGTAGCTGTTATGGTTGCCCCGACTGCAAGGGATTGGTCTGGAGGAGCCTGGAGCTGCCTCCCCATCCTGTGCTCCAGTGAGGGTGAGCACCAAGACCAGGATGCCAGCACCAGGCCCAGGGCATGGGAGATCATGCAGCCAGCGCCACATGTGGGGTTGGTGCTCCTGAGAAAAAAGGTTGTGTCTTGGTGCCCCTGGCCTCTCCCTGAGCAGTGAATGGGTGGTCTGCTGCAGACCTCTGAAGCAGCTGTGACACAGACCTAAGGACCATGTGTATGCAGGGGACTATATAGACACATGTAGAATTTGCCAGAGCTGGTACGTCTGCAGGCTGGGATGCAGGAATGTTGCTGGAGCTGCGTGAGCCAGAGGATGATTTCAGCTGCTTTCTGTAGTGTGTGTGACCACAGCATGGTGATGGGCAGCAGAGAGAGGAGACAGGGGCAGGAGATGAGCACTGTGTCTTTCTAGTATTCTCCTAAATGAAGACACAGCTTGATTCAACTAATGGCAGTAATTAGGGATAACACTTTGGTAAGGGTTCCAGATTTCCTTTATAATTAACCCCAGGGAGCTTATATTTTTTCTACCTACAGTAACCTGTCATATGTGGTGAGCATTTTTTATCTTTTTCTTTTTTTTTCCCTCCCTGTCTCCCCCCTCCCAATTCCAAGATAGAATTTTACTTTCTCCATTCATAGATAAATACAACATCGCTGATGGAAATAGCTCCCTTGCCACCTCTTATATCTGCAAGCTGATAAAGAGGAAGGATGTTTTGGGATCCTGGCCAAGAGTGGCATCTATAAAGTTACTGTAAATAGCTGCTGTTTGGAAGGCATAGGCCAAAGGTGGCATGAATGTGTTAAGTGGCTTGGTGATACCAGTGCTAGAATTAGAAACACTTCAGGGGCTTGATGTGGTTAGTCCTCAAAACATATCTGAGAAGAAAGTTTTTATAGTTCTTGTTTTCCTGATGGGGAAATTAACCAGGACTGGTAAAGTAGAATTTAGATTTAGATTTGGGTATTTATGCCAATTAATCATTTGCTCAGATTGCTAGTTCCTTACCTGAATGGGCATTAATACACCCAGAGCTGAAATCAGACCCAGTCAGGGCTCTGCTCCTCTTTTGCCATCTGTCTCTGGCCCTGACCAGCTCACACAAGCCACATCCATTGAGAAGGATATATGCGTTGTTATCAGATGTAGGTGGATGTCTGCTCAGTGGCTGTGACTGTCCTTCTCCCAAAATATTCTGGGATAAACTGCAAGCTTATGAATTTCCTGAATTTAGGTTAGGTTCACATCTTTGTATTTAGCCTCTATTTGTGCTGCTTCCCTATACATTTTTATAATTCGCACCTCAATCTGCTTGTGCTTTTGGTCTTTGCAGTATTCAGTGGCAATGAGTTCCACAGTTTAATCTGCTGCTTTGTGAAAATGTACTTCTTCTGCTCCTTTTTAACCTGCAGCCTGATGATTTCTGCGACAACCCCCACCTTTTGCATTGCAAAGAATAGTGACTAATATTTCCCGTTGAGTTTTTAAAAGCACTTCTGATAATCATTCTTGACATCTTGCGTGATTTTCTTCAATCACATGTCTCCTTTTTCAACATAAGGAGCTCTACACAGTTTAATCTTTTCTTATATGCTAGCTATATTGCTGATGATAATTTAATACTTATTAAAAAATCCAGGTACCATCAAGAACTAATAAATTACCCAAACAGACCAAGAGAAGAATTTTGTTTTACAATCTTGTCCTACAGAAACTGCATTCAAGACAGAAGGAGATGCAGCATAAAAAATAACTGAAGTTTCTCTGGAAAATGACTGCCTTACATAGTATAATGTATTGCACTTTTTAGAAACCACAGTTTTCATTATCAATTCAACAGCACAGAAATCTGAGCAACTACCCTAAAATTATTATCCAAATTAAATATTTCTGAGCACTGTCTTTTTAGTGTTAAGATGTGAAATGCGAATTAGTATTTTGCAAGTGTTGCATGTGATGCACACTCATGAGAACAAATTACACATGTTATACCTACAAATACCCATGGCCATGTATTTTTAATTTAACTCAGATACTGATGTCAGTAACGAGAAAGACAACACAGATGCTTTGGGTCTCAGATCCAGATGTTTTGGTCGCTGTGACAACACCTGTGCTGACTCCATTGGCAGCACTAACAGCCCCAACACAACTGCTGTCGCTGCAGAGCCCTCAGAGGAGAAAAGAAGCTTGGTCCTCCCGCAGCGGGGGTCTGGGCAGCAGCCTAAGCAGGCTGCAAAGGTTTTTCTCCATTGCAAAGTTACCTCAGAGCTCAAGGGAAAGCATGAATGAAGTTGCTGATATTTTACTCCCTTTGTTCTCTGAAAAGCAGGAGGGAAGAAGGACACAGTTTGTTGTTGCTTACAGCAAAGCAAGGGTTTTTTGGTTGGGTTTTTTTGTTTTTTGTTTTTTGTTTTTTGTTTTTTGTTTTTTGTTTTTTTGCTTTGGACCTTTTCTCTATTTAAATTAGAATTTGCAGCAGAGGAAGAATCAGAGATGGGGATGTCCCAGTTGGGTACTTGTGCCAAAGTGGGGAAGAAACAGCAATGGCTCGGAGGTTTTGGCAACCAGCATTATGGGGAATTCATTTAAATGGTAACCTACTGAACTGAGTCTTTCACAGAGACACTGGAGTGATTCCATCTCAGTGATTTCATTTCACACTTGTTAATAAGGTTAATAAGTTAGTCTGTCTTTCAATGACTTTGCAACTATACCTTAAAGAAAGATATGATGGAAGTGGAGAAACACTTGAAATACAGTAGTTATAGGCCACTTCTTGTTATTTGTGTGTTAGTAAACATTTTATTTCAGTCTCAATGCATTATATCTGCATGAACACAGGTGCTAGGCAGTGCTGTTCATATGTACATTCCAGAGAGAGGAGCAGCGCTTGATGATTTGGCAAGGCATTGTTAAAATTCTCCAGGTATAACTGGGGACTTTCCTGTAATCAAATGAGTAGGTAGAGGATAGAGGGTTTTGTTTTCAGGATTTTTTTTTTTTCTCACAGGCAGGTTGTTATTATTGCTGAGAAGATGTGAGATGTGATGCAAATGACAAAATCTAGATGACGGTTGTATTACCAAGAAGCAGAAAACACAATCAAATGGAAAAGTGAAGTACTAGGACAAGTATCTTGACAAGGTCAAACTGCATGCTAAAGGATCTGTGTGGCCAGTATGACGCATCACACCCAACCCAATTAACAAGGATATTTAAATTTGAAAAATTCTTGATTCAGTCAAAATTTGACTGAAAGCACTTGAAGAAAGGTGGCCATTAAAGATTAGCAACAGAGAGAAGGAAAGAATGTGTATATATGTATTTTCCTTGTCAGTAAAATATTTTCCAGTCATAAGAGTATCTTGTGCCACATGCTGATCTCATAGATGGTGCAGTAAATCAGGGCTAACTCTGAAAGTGTCAGTGGAATTATCTTTGTGTAAATGGTATCCGAATTGGTCCCTAGCTGTGAAAAACAGGGATTGCCTTAGGGTATAAGCACAGCTAGGAGAAGTAAAGTGTTTTTTTAGTTTTGTTTTTTTTTTTAGTTTTTGTTTTTTTTTTCTTGGAGTCTGACTCACTTCGTGGCTTTGAGCATTTTGCATAATTCTTTTGCCTTGGTTTCCTCACTGCAAAGTCAGCTGATAGTTCCAGAGGAACTCTTGAGTGGAGAACTTTGATTATGGAAATTGCTATGGAAATGCTTGTTTATTACTATTAATGGAAGTAATATAATGCATTAGAAAATTTTAGCTCAGCCAAAGGACTTTGAGGGCAAAAGGCACTACAGATTCACCAGTAGCTGTTTTTTGAAGTAGCAGCTATTATTCAATACAATGAAGAGAACTTCCAGCTTTCAGGGAAAGATACCACTCAAGAGTGAAACAAAGAATACAATCCTGTGACTGCACAGGTCAGACTTCAAAACTCAGTACAAGTTCCTTGTGACTTGCATGTGAATTCAGTGTAAGGCAGTAGCGACCACAAGCCCTTCTTGTTCAATGTCTATTCAGCTTATATTAAATTTGAGGGTGTTGTGCAATATCTCTGGAGATGCACAGGATCTGGAAATCTTCTCTCCTAAGGAGAGACTGAGGGCTTATACAGTGTTTCCCCCTGGTACTCTTTCCTTCATCCCTCTTCCAAAAGACACTCTTAACTTTTGGTTAAAGATTGTGAGGAGTTCGGTCTGTATTGGTTGTCTATACAGTGTCAGGAACAGTCTTTAAAGCATGAGGGCATGTTACCACAATAATCTTATTTGAATTTAAGACAAAGGATGCTCACATACAAAAAAAAAAAAAAAAATTGTATTTTTTGAAGTACCCGTGTACTTCATAGAGGCTGACATGCTGCCAGAAAGGAGCAAGCTGGCAGCCTACTAGCAGTGATAGATCAAACCCAGAGAGTGATGTTTTCCCAATGTCTCAAATAAATAATCACGGGTTAAGTAAAGGAAAGGTGAGCTTCTGAATTTACACAGTTTCTGGAAAGAAAAAATCAGAAGCCTGCTTGCTATGAACGCATCCTTCAGCTTACTCATAGAGGAGGCTGGGATGTGCCAACAACAGAAGATTCCTGGCCTTTACTGTGACTCTGGACATTGAAGATAAGATCAATTTTGCCGAAATGTGGCCAGGTGTCTGGCCTCCTTCCACAATCAGTGGAGGAAATGGAGGTGATTTATCCAACCTCTCTCTGTCCCTGGGTTGTAGAGGGAACATAGTTAGACCAGATACTAACTTACAGACAGCTAAAATTAGCAAGATGAATTGCTCTTTTACTGCTTCATATGTTTAACAAATTGCACACTTTCCCCACGATTGTGTATATGGTCTCTGTTTTACCAGGAGAGAGGCTGGGATGAGCTGACTTCCCCAAAGACAGTTAGCAACAGAACTGAGATTCAAACACACGTGCATCCAACTCCAGCCCCCACCCTCCTTCCCTCACCCCGTCCCTTCTTTCAGATTATACTGCCTCTCAAGGACAACAAATAACTAGTTCCTTTGCAGAAAACCATTTCCACTTCTCCTCATGGGCTTAAAGGAGGGTCAAAAAATATGACTGAGTGGACAAACACAGTCAGATCTATCAGGAAGGTTCTGAGATTTAGGGTTGCTTGTGGGACATCCAGAGCTCATTACCAAACTCTGCTAATCTCAGTTTCCTAAAGTTGGGTGGCAAGTTTCAGAAAACTGGGCTTGTGAAGAGATTTGCAGTGATTTACCAGCATTGCATCGCTGCTGTTGCTCTCTTTGCTGAGCATATGGAAGCTGAGTGCTCCCTGGCTAGTATCCAGACATCCAAAAGTTAAATTGATGGGAATTGCCATGAGGGTTCCAGCTAATGGGAGACATAAAGAATGAAGCCTGTTTTATTTTTGCTTGTTTCTTTTCTTATGAGAGTTTTCTTCACAGAACAAACCTAGATACGACTGCATGCAGCATATTTCTTCTGCGTCTCCCCCCTGGGGATGACTTACGCCAAGTTGTGATCTGTTTTGCCGTTCCAGCCCATTGGGCTCATCAGTTTATTCAACTGACTTTTTAAATGGCCCTATTTTTCCTGACTTTGGAAAAAGTGGCAAGAATCTAATTGCACTTCTGGGCACGGGGTGAAATCTTAAGGTGGCGAGACAAAGGGAGGGGAGGACTCTGCTTGTCAGAAGGGGGAAGAGCTTGCTGGGCAAACTAATTGGGGTGGCTTGGGTGATTTGCATATCAGTCATCAGCATACAGGATACAGGATACGCTTTAAACCACGTAGCTGGTGTCTGTACAATCCAGTGCAGGATGCTTAGTGGTTTCTTATCCACAGGGACAGATGTTACAGAGAAGCTTAGATATGCACCTGTAGTTAGATTAAACATTCAAGGGCCAATCTTCTTCAAGCCATTAGAGCTTGGGGTCCCTCTTCACAGACTGCTGTATATGCACTCTCTGGACCAAACTGAAGATTAATAGCTCTGCAGATGGAGAAATTCTTTTTTTTTTTTTTTTTTTTCTTTTTTTTTTTTCCTAAATCACAGTTCTGCTTCATTTTATGTTGCTTGCTAGATTAAGTTTTAGAGCTCTCTGAGGTTTGGTTTTTTTAAATGCAAAGGGAGACCAGAAATTTTTACTGTTGTACAGTTTTGAAAGCTTTTTTTTTTCTTTTTGCTGTAAGCAAAACTCAGGAAATCAAAGGTGATTCATCTTTAGGCAGCAAGTGATTTAAACCAAACAATGCTTTTTGATTTATGATAATGAAAAAGATTGCAGAGTGATGATGGGTCAGATGAAAACTCACACTGCACCGATTTTTATGATAAGTATCATCATATTCATGCACTCAACTAATTCTTCACTATCAGTTCTATTTGTGGGTTTTATTTATTTTATAAGTTTTTATTTAGGGAATTTATTGGCAGGGTGTGATTGACAGCCTTGGAAAAAGAAGCCTGCTATTCAGGGAATGGATATAAAATTTCTTCATGCAGCCCTGCCAGTATGCCTCAGCATGTCAGGACCACAACAAAAGAGTAAAAGAACATGAGAGCATCACTCTGTGGACAGATTAAAAATCTGGCCTGGTATCCCGTCTTCAACAGTGACCCATAAGAGCTGCGTGGGGGGTACCATGAAAGAAGAGGAAACACAGGGTGAAACTTTCTTCCAAATATTCGACCAGTCACCAAAAATTTGTGGCTTGGTGAGTTCCTGTGCTGGAGGCTCAAACAGTGTAGGCACATGCTCACAGCATCACCACGCACACACACACAGGATCCACAGCATCGCATGGCAAGATGTTCCACTTTCTTAATTACACTTTTTCTGACAACAAAATATTTTTTGTTTTGATTTGTTTAATTTTGTTTGTTTGCTTGCATTTTTTTGTCACCTGCTGGTTTCATTGGGTGCTTCTCAGTTTTGGACTGGAAAGGGGGTACCCATATCCACTCTGTGCCACAGACCAAGAGAGTCATTTTGTTTCCGAACCTTTTCTTCAGCAACACAATTTCCTTTTGTACCGACTTCAGGCCTGGACTTGACTTAGAAAATGACCATTAAAAATATTAAACATTAATGAACACTAAAAAATGGAGTCAGTCTGAATCATAAGACTTTTTTTAATCAACTGCTTTTTTATTTTTAAGCTAAATAATGTATTATACTTTTCTTGTGGATTTATAACTTCTGGAAGTACTTCTCTGTCATGCTTTTAATCTGTTCTATTTTTTTTTTTCCTGCACCATAAATTTAGACAGCTTTTTGCTTATTTAAGCTTAGCTTTCATGAATCTGCTTGACTCCAGGAGCCAGAGTTTTCAGAAATGGGTCAAGTATGGTGAGACTGAAGGCAAAGCCATAAGAGCTTGCAGCACTGGGATTTTTTTTGTTGTTGTAGTAGTTTTGTTTTCAGAAAAATAATTCAGGAAACATCTAAACCATGCTGTACTTAATGTAGACTGCTCCAGAGGGTCACAGCTGGATTTTATGTTTAGGACAGAGAATCATCAAAAAGTAGGTCTGGAAAGGGCCTGTTAGTATCATCTGGCTCATCCCCCTTTCTGAGACAGGATTCCTGTGTCGTTTGTTTGTCCAGCCTGGCCTTAAATATCCTCCCATGACAGAGAGTCTGCAGCCTTGCTAGATAACCTACTCCAGTGCTTTACTATCCTTATCGCTAGAAAGTTTTCCTTATGTCTAAACTAAGTCTCTCTTGCTGCAGCTTAAGCTCATTATTTCTTATCCTATCCTCCATAGAGATGAAAAATATTTATTTGCTTGTTCTTTGCAGCAGCCTTTTAGAAAAGCATTATCATGTCCTTCCTTGGTCCTCTCTTCCCTACAATAAACAACTATCAGCCTTTTCTCTCTCCTCACAGGCCATCGTTTCTAGACCTCTGACTGTACACCCTACCCTCCTTCCAGCTCCCTTGGCTTGGCACGGGTCTTTATTGAGGCACAAAAGTGGACCCACTGTTTCTTTGGAGAGGACATCATGCTTGGGATGGTGCTGGAAGGAGGACATGGACCATTTCTCACTCCCTACTAACACAGCCTCTCTGCTCATCCCACGATGACATTTTACTTTTACTCACAGCAGCAATGTGTTGTGTGCCTGGGCCATGCCTGAGGGCTGTTTTACCTCTGTGCCCAGCCCTTTGTGTGGAGCTGCTGCACTGTCAGCCAGTCCCCACCACCTACTCCTACCTAGGGGCAGCATTTTGTGCTTACCCCTACTGAACTACACCTTTGTGTGGATCCTCACCCCACACCTGGGGACACAGTTGACTCACACCTTGACTGGGAGACCTTCAGGTTTCAGCTTGACCCCTTGGGGACAACACAACACAATACACAGGTGTAACAGAGATCTGCCTGACCTCAATCACTTTGTTACTAAAAAGCACTTGAAAAATACCGGAGGCCTTGACCTCTCTCTGTACCTTATCTCTCTTGCACCTGGGCAGTGCCACAGGATAAAATTTCTTGCTTCTCTCCCACAAGCCATGCCTCCAAGTAATGACCAGCAACTTACTTTTCTTACAACTACCTGTACTTGGTACTTGTATCTCTTTGGACATGCATTCAGCCATGAGGTTACAGCTCCCATTTCAACCAAGCTTGTTCCACTTCTTCACAGGGACTCGGCTGACAGTTAAGAGCACCGTACTTGATGTTTCTGGACTGCTGTCCTGCCACATTTTAGGGATAATCCTCCAATGTGCTCAGACATTTTTTCTGAGCCAGCCTGTCTGGAGCGCACTATAACCACAGTTCTTGCACATCCTGGACATGTGTCCAAAATACCATAAGAGCTGGAGTTCATTGATGGGTACCAACACATTTCACTCTTCACCATAACGTCAGTATACTTGTCAATTTTTCACTTTGTGCACAGTGGCTTTAAAAATGCATTGAAATAGCATTTAAATGATCTTAATGATGGTGTCACAATATCATGAACATATACTCCCTTCTTTCCTGCACTGGTCAGATCTGCCCAGCTCATTGATCTGACTTTGCAGCTTGTAAAAGCAAAGCATTAAAAACATTTATCCACAACTCCTTTAAATGGGGCAAGCTGGTTCTGGCAGTCAGTGGCTTTTACCTCTGTCTGACCAGTGTTTCATGAGTAACTGCTCCATGCTGGTCTTGCACTGTGGAGCATACACCATAGTCAGTATTCCTTGCTACTGTATAATCCAGATGTATCTGGGCAGCTGATGAGTCACTTTGGTAGTACTTCACACTGCTGCAGCTCCCAGTTGTCAGCAGAGCCTCCTAATAGAATGATATTTGGTGTTTCTGACAAATCTAAAAGAATTAAGTATGGACTTGTTATTACTGCCCATTGCCAGGACACAGAATCACAGAATGTCAGGGATTGGAAGGGACCTTGAAAGATCATCTAGTCCAATCCCCCTGCCGGAGCAGGAATCTAAATGAGATCACACAGGAAAGCATCCAGGTGGGTTTTGAATGTCTCCAGAGAAGGACATCATCAAACTGACAGGATCTCGTTCCTACACAAGCATAGAGCCTGCAACCTAACATCAAGAATTAAAGGAAATCATGGAAAATGTGTGTACTAGTGCTGTCTTACTCTTTCCTTGTTCCTCCTTCCAGCCCTCTCTCTTCAGCCCCCTCCCACTCCTTCTCCAAAGAGGGCAGGGCAGAGATAAGGAAGATCTGACAAGTGGTTGAAATGGCTTTTTGCAAGGCATCTGATAGACATTATTCAGTTAAGCAGATAAACCTGTCCTTCATGAAAGGAGCATTAATGAGATCCAGCAATGTCAGGTGTACTGCTCTTTATGATTTTTTGTTTGTTTGTTTTATTGCCAGGAAGAACATAGACCTGGTGCACGGGTAACAGGCCAAAACAGAGAGTGTGGAGGAGATATTTGGGTTTGGATAAGACTGCCTGGATTATACAGGTGACAAGTCTCATGATTTTCTGCAGAGATTGATACAGCAGCTGTATTACCTTGAACTAAAAACATCTCATTGACAGTTGTATTCTGCAGGCCTGTCAATTGCTCAGGCTTGTCAAATTACACCATGTCATTTTTATTAGCTTGATATCTGGAGAGCTATCTCAACCATTAGAAAAGGTGGTTGAAACTACATCAAATGAATTATATGTAATATGACATTACTTTTGGGATGCCAATTGCTAGAAAACTTTCTGATGCCACTTCCAGTGCCTTGCTTCCCAATGAGTAGTAGCTTTTAATTTAAAATAAATGCCATTAGCAATGCTGTGCAGTAAAGGCTCAGAAACTGGCCTTATTCATATTTTATTTAGTTGCAAATAGCTTTAACCAAAGGTACCTTATCTGAGTCATCGGTGTGACTAATACCCTCGTGAAGCCACCTAGAATAGACTTCCTCTGAAATAATTTGTCCTTTTCCCACCCAGCTACCTCTGATCCATAAAGGCAACTTTGTCAAATCTCTTTGGTTTTCCATTGTATCACAGTCTACATCACATAGATAAAACAGGTAAGTAAAAATATTGTTATGTTTCCTTGGGGACGTCATGAAGTGTTCTGCTGAAAGGAGTAGCATTTGTAATTTCTGATGCAAAATAAAATGAGTAAAGTGACTTGCCCTAACTCCCCTTCTGAAGCAGTGACAGATCTAGGATTAGGATCAATCACCTGAATCCCAATACCGAGATTTATTCACTAAAAATAAATAATTCTGGCTTCTCTAAACCTATCACATTGGATTTTCAGATTCAGTCTAATTTGGAATATTGGCATATCATTCTAAACATTCCACCATATTTATATGTCCCCCCTACAAGTACACCTCAATTACCATATTTCCACAAGCATGGACCATGTGTTAATTGTCAAAAAAGTTTTAATTCAGTAGAATTGCAGCTTGCTCATAGGTGTGGCAAACAGACACCAACCTTTCCTTCAGGGTCAAGAAGAAGATTCTTCAGAGCCAGAGTCATGATCCTTTCTGTCCTTGGTGCAGAGTGCAGCAGAAGCCTTTCCCCATAGGTAGGTTATTTGGATATTAAGGATATTTTAGGGAACATAATTTTTGACTGGGTTCAGTTTCTCTGGGAGGTGGATTTATGTGCTAAACCCATGTCAATCCAGTATATCTTGTTATAGATAGTCAAGGCCTTTGCGTACTATGTGTGGCTTCAGAATTTCTGATAGCAACCTGGGGATTTTATTTTTAACCTTTTTATTGATAATGGTGAAAAGTTATCAGTGAGCACTGTGGCTTCAAGTGCCATGATACAAACGTTGCTCACACCTGTATGTGCAGCTGTGTGTTACTAGAGTCTTAGAAGACCCATTCTTCTGTGTTTAACAGCATAGTTTCACAAGCATTTATATTAATGAGAGTATTATGTTGAGCATCTCTCTCCCCTGCTTTTATGCTGGTGCCAGCCAGTGGAACCCAGGGACTACTCAGGCTAAAAATCAGTTTGCTTGTGTACTGCTGTTAATATAGGACACAATGAAAATTATTTTTGTTGGATTGGCACACGGCCTCACAAAACCATATGGACAAACAACACTGAGTCATGGGCTGCAGGAGAGGGAGAACCAGGAGGAAGCATGAGGGGCAACAGAGAGGGATGGTCATGGGGGGAAAGATATCCATACTCACAAGAATGGTTCCCATTCTGGCACCTTGTGAATATATGCATTAGAGCAGTTGCCTCCTGTTTTGTTTCAATGTTTAAATGATGCAGTCACTAGAGACCACGGGTGGCATGAGTCACTAGTAGGCAGAGTAGCCTGAGAGACTGCTGTGGCACCTGAGCTGTGTGAGCTAACATAGCATGTGTCAGCATTTTAAAATTTAAATACCTATTAAAGGATATCTTAGTATTGTCTGATAAAAATACATATATAGATATGTATACATATATGCATATATATATGTATGTGCCTCTTAAAAACAGTATGTCTTCTACCTTTAACAATGCTTCACAATTCAACAGAAAACTGCAGATATGTTCATATCTAATTAAATAGATTCTGATCTAGGATTACCTATTTTTTCCCTCTATTTAATGAGATTCCTCTAGCAAGATCAGGGAAATAGTGTTTTTTCTTTTTCCTTTGTGTTTTAAGTAACTTTTGTGCTTCCATATGGCTTGCATGACTCAGGCTTTATCATTTATAGATTACAAAGTCACAATTAAAGTCCTAGATAAGACTAACGAGTTGAGCATGGCAGACAGAAGCACTCTTCTTTTAAAAAAAAGAAATTCTAACTAAATTTTAAATCTGCAAAGAAGGCATAAATTCACAGCACAATATTGATTATAAAGAGTTAATTTGTCTAATGAGTTAATTGTGAAAAATTCTGCAATGCCTAACAAATGAAGGTTGCATGGCTTGGTGTGATCATGTCCTTTCCCACGCTCTGTTCCATCATGCCGTGAAAACTGCATTATTCTTGATAATGATGCTAAATGAATTTTTTAAGGACTCATTTTTTGACTGCATATTACCCTAGATATTTATATACTGTTTATGCAGTTTTGTATTTTCCACTGTTGGTAGGAAATGTTCACCCAACTCTGATCTATTGTTATTTGTAATAAAAATATGCTGTTCTCCAGTAAAATGATATGTTTTCACAATACTAATCTAAGACATGCCTTTCACTTTTATGTTAAACATTCATTATCTGTGGTCAAGTAATTCTAATCAGGTGGTTACACTTCAATGCAGAATTAAAAGAGGGAAAAGAGTGTGCTGTGGCTGGAAGGTGAGTTACACTCCTGATAACCTACTCTACCTTTGTGTATTTGCTTGAACCAAGATATTTGGAGATTGTCAGATGTCTGTTCTCTTGCTTTTGTTAAATTAACTTTATTTATTTCAACAGCAGCTCTCAGAGACCACACCACTCCTTACTAAGAGGATGAATAGGCTTATTTATTTATTTATTTATTTGTTTGTTTATTATTTTTTATTGTAATGAGGATAGATTAGGACAGGGAGAAGGAAAACTCCCACAGAAGCTGGTGGAAATCCCTGTAGTGGAGAAGGTCCTGTGGTGCACAGATCCTTAAATTCCCACATACTCTGGGCTTTGGCTCCCCAGAGCCACAAATTTAATCTAAGAAAATAGAAGGGGGACTACAGAAGGAAAAAAAATCTTCAAGAAATTTTATGTGTGTGACCCACTGTACTATGAGTTAAATGTCAGAGCTTTACCCCTCAGACAAGAACAGGTCCTCCTCTGAGTTCTCCTGAATGCTCTGGACCATGCATGTGAGATGGTAGGATCAAGAGCTGCTGAAATACGAGTGCAAATTTCACATTCTTCCTCTTTCAGATAAGTGTGTGTTTATTCACAGAATCACATAATTGTGCAGATTGGAAAAGACCTTTAAGATCATTGAGTCAGGTTGCTTTAAACTACTTTTCATTGATCCAGATATTTCATACTCAGGATGTTTCATACTCAGGCTAAAATATAAAAAGGTCACATTCAGTAATTAAAAATATATTATTCTCATGAAAACTGAAGGGGAAATTTAAGCTTTAATTAGGTCAGAAAAAAACTGAAAAGCATTATTTTCTTATTCAACAGCTTTCTTTGAATGTACTTTGCTTTAGGCACACACATTCAAGGATACAGTAGTGCATTTGTTTGCTTTTAAAAACTATGATTAAATGTGTTACAAATTCTTTATCCCTGTGTGCAATCAGTAGCGCTTTCACCTTGTTCATCTTTGCAAAGTCTTAGTTGGTGGTAACGATAAGTGAGCCTAGGGGTATTGTGTTAAGAAATTTTAAAATTGCTGTGATCTGAAGGGAGTGACACACATTTCAGAAAAAGTGTGTACATGGGTCAGGATAGGTCAGGATAAAGATTTTAGCAGTGGGATGACTATAATATACATGTTTAAAAGCAAGTCCTTCAGGTATTTAGTATGCTATGTGTTGTTTTTGTTTTTTTTTTTTTTAATATAACTTTATATGACTTATCTCCCAGAAAGGGATGGCCTTAGATGATGCAGAGCCTCAGACAAGCATTCTGGGGTATTTTTTTTTTTTAATATATTAAATTTGCCAGTCTCCACTCACTTCTAAACCCCTGTCTCAGACCATGTCTCTTACCTCTGACAGCCTCCAAAGACACACCTCATTTTTGCAAAACCTAGTCCCAGACCTCATCCAGCCCCATTCCTTATCTGCCCTGTTTCACCAGCAGGATGCTGATGCCTGTGTGCACGTGTTTTGTTTTAAGAAGTCCTATCCATTTGCTTTATCATGTTCTCAATATTCCTCTCAGTTTTGAAAGTAGTATTTGCCAAAATTAATCTTGGGGGAATTTCTGGAAGCAACACTTCTTCCTTGCCTGTGACCCAGGGACAGCTGACTTCTTTTCCTAATCTAGGAACTGGCTGAATAGAATCTGTTGCTTTCGCAGCTGTTAAGGGCATCTGACAATATTTGTCCTTGCATTCATGTGCATGATGCAGAAGGCCACAGAAGGGAGATGCTTTATCCTTTTGTTTTCCTGATCTCAGATCCCCAGAAGGTTAAAGAGAACTAAATAAAATGTAGAAAAACTTTAGCATCAGAGGTTTCAATGTTGTTAAGAGGTTTAAAATATCATAATTCTTCAAGACTTTGCTGTTTCCTTGCAGTCTGTTTCTCCCTCACTATGCTTAAGTTCGTGGTGAAGTCTAGATAAATATGACATTTAATGCAATCCTATCCTTGCTGCTATGGAGACATACCTTGTAGAGTGTGTCTACTTCACTTTGGTCTACCACAGCATGATAAGTTCAGCATGCTTCTAGCAGATCTTCCTAGTTCCCTGTCTTTGTTGTTAATAGCTTAACATGCATATAAGTATAATACTTGGCAACTTAACACAACATTTGTCTTCATTAAAGCGTGTCACACACCTCAGGTGATGAAGCCCTGTCAATATGGTTTTAGGTGGGAAAGGCCTTTTACAATACACGAAAAATGGTAAAATTGAGGGACAGAGACACTAAGCTTATATCTTCCAAAGTGCTTAGGTACCTAGGAGCTGGGATTTGTGTTATATTCTCTCCAGCAGCAAAACTATTTAAAAATTTTTCTGTCCCCTCCCACAGCTCCACCTGCAGTTTGTCCTTTTCCTCAGCCACACCAGTTCTGTTGCTTGTGGGGCCTTCTAAGAGTTCATCCTGGCTCCATCTCCTTATCTAGCCCTTAATGAGGGTGGATACCAATGGGAGTTTTTGCTTGTTAAAGACAGAAGCAAACCAAACCAGGAATTCAGATTTTGCTCATGCTGACAGGGTGATGGTCCCTTTCAAAAGAAGCATGTGTTCTGTGCTGTGCACGCACAGAGAGACAACCTTTCACCCTGCCTAAGGTGAAGAAATGTTTTGTAAGGGTAAAACAATAAAAACAGCCCTTTCCAAAGTTCTGTGGTTTTTTTTTTGTTTTTTTTTGTTTTTTTTTTTTTTAATCTGCACGCTGCACGTGTTCAATGACCTCCTTAAGCCATGATTTCACAAACAGGAGACAGGAAGAAGTGGGAATTAGTGCCTGAGATCAGAGAGAGGGCAAGAACTTTATTAACAAGATTTGCCAATAAAGAATTCATATTTTGGAATAATTTCCGTGGAGATTAATGGGAGTTTAGCGTAGAAAAACTAGAGGGATCTCAACCTAGGCAATGTGCATGCAGATCTGTCCATATTAGGTCAACATGAATACTAAAATAACTTTGTTCCCTAGCTGGTGACAGCTCTCTGCTTAACAACTTTTCAGGCTGGGATATGGGGTCCTGCACTTGACTTGCTGCTTACGGTTGGAAATCCCAGTTCCTCCAGGAAAGTAAGGGCGAAGTCCCATGGACCCAGCACGTCACACTGCTTACATCATGGGGTCCATGTGTGGTATCAGCTTTATCACTGTTTCTTGTAATTTTTATTTCTGCCCTTTCCATATAGGCTTTAATAAAGGACATGTTAATGAGGACCGAATAGCATTTATTATCCAGACAGCATATCATGGCCAGTTAGCCTGATGGATTGGTAAGAACATGTCTCAGCTCCATACCATTATTCAGTCCTTAATTAGGGAATTTTTCCTTAGTAAGGGCTGAACTGTGCCACCATGCAAGGCTTTCAGATTTACCTCATGTTGCTCACAAGGAGCAAGTGCCTCTTGTGCACACTCCAGAGGAGACAGTCTTCCACCAAGATCCATGAAGGACTTTTTGCTCAAATTTCTCATCCAGCAGACTTTAGTGCAAAAGGGCTGTGTCTGCTTGCAGAACACGTGGGCAGATGTAGCTGCAATAGTCCTTTAACTCCTTCACTTTTAAAATGTGATAGAGGTACTTTATTTCTCCAAGTATGGAAATCAGGGTGTGCCTGCATTGCTAATTAAGCTGTAGTACCAACCCAGGACTGACTTACTTCTAGATGGGCTCACCTGCTTTATATCCTTAGTACTATTGACTGAGGGGTTTTTTTTAATTTTATTTTTACTGAACCAGAAAAACTCTAGTTGCAGAGTTAGAGACTAGCCAAACTGCTGTAAGAGCTGAGCTCCCTCTTTTAATGGGGTCTAAAGGAGGTGCTTGCCCTCCCAGAAAAACACTCTGGGCATCTCTGGCCAAAATAAAGCCCTGGTGGAATGAACAATTACTGCATCAGGAAAAACCTCAAAGAATATTTCTTTCTGTGAGCAGGTGATGCAAAAGGACTCTAAGAGCAAACTGGTAGCAACCACTCAGTGCCTCCTGTCAAGTGAAAGAAGAATCTACTTTGATCCTTTGGGAGATGCATTTGGACATAGCTAATCATGGAATATTTAATGGCACCTTGGGGGGAACTTCATGAGTTTAGTTTGCAGCCACTACCTGTGGTACCTGCAAACTATTGTGTTTATTTTTTCTCTCCTGGGGAGAAAAAAACAACGCCTGTTTTCAGTGGTGATGGGGACTTGCCCTGTAAAACAACTTTCTCTATGACTGTTGCATAATATTTGTGGGGAGGCAAAACTGAGCAAATCAGATTTGTTTAAAACAAATAGGATTTTCTCCTTGGAGGCTGTCGTGATGCAGCTTCCTCTGTTCAAAATGATGCTAATTGGCTCCCACCTAGTTACCAAAGGGAGGATCTGTGATTTCAGATATGTCACCTGCTGGAAATGACTAGAAGACCGAAAATGCATTCAATTCCTCAGGGAGTACTTTTTATCCTTTTAAATGAGCTTTTGTGTGAAGAAGTATTTGATAGAATATCCCCGGTGTAAGATAAATAGTTTCCCTGAGTTCAGGACTAATTATCCTCAGGGACACAACAGACTGAACAGCTAGATGAGCCAGAAATAAAATGGTATCTTGTGGCTATAGTGGGAAGTAGGCAGTTACACTCCTACCATACACGATTAGATGGCTATCGAGCTTGTTATTGTTGGAGGGGAAATGACCGGCTTTCTGATACAGGGCCTCCACAAATAGCAAAGTACATGTGTGCTGCAGCAGCGCTTTCTCTGTTGTGCATAGGTGGATGTACATCATTGGCAGCCTTTGTTGGTGGTATGTATTTCAGACCCAACAGGGTCTTCACACAGTCAAAAGAGATAACTTTTTGAGCATGTGGTATTGCATGTGCTTTTCATGTTTACCTAACATACAGACTTAAAATACACATCTCTTACGGAAGGATGAGAGAGCATGCTTTTGTTGTTCCTTACGAATCCAGGAATAAAATGAGCTTTTGTCATATTTTTCCAGTGCTTGAGAACTTTTTCTGTTTTCTTTCTCTCTTCAGTTTTTCTCAGATATTTTTCATTGACAGTTCAACATTTGAGGCTCCAGGTTGTGACTGGAGGCTGGAAGCAGAAGGGTGTTGAAATTGTTCTTGCAGTCTGAACAAAACCAACCAGAAATCTCCTGAGAATTTCAGGGAAATGTTACATTTTTCAGCTTAGGGTTAAGGTGTTTCGTTGTTGTTTTTTTTTCCCTCCTCTCCTCAGCCAAAACTCCCATCAAAGCCAGCTGTAGCTTTGCCTGAATAAGGACCGCAAGATGTAGCCAAATTTTGCAGAATAAAAAGTTCACCTGCTCCTTAAACTCTGGATAAGCATCTGAAATCTGTGCCACATTTCTAAATTAGACCATTCCCAGCACAAGCCTGGCGCCAGGAGAAACCCCACGAAGCTGGGCTGTGCTGGGGAGGCTCCCGCCAGACAAGGCCTGTGGTCCATGGGGCAAAGCGGGATGCATGGGGGGCACTGGCACCTTGCAGCAGGGGAGGGGGCTGAGGAGAGGGTGAGGGGCAGGGGCCTGGTCTAAGGCAGGTCTTTGCCGTATTTGTTGGGATTTGCTGTGTGGCACATTGCTCACCAGTGCTGTGGTGTGCAGCCTGGAGGTGAGAAAAGCCTTGGAGCATCGCAGCGCTGCCCCCGGCCAGAGTGATGGCGACAATCTCTTGGCTGGGTGAGGGCACGTCTCACTGGGGCTGTTATTTATATCTGGGGGAGATGGAGCATGACAGCACACAGCCTCCATGCTGCTCACCCTAACTGTTTGAAGGGCAAATGCCTCCAGCGGAGAGGGCAGTGCGTCTCTTCGCTGTTTTAGGTGCCTCTCGGAAAATGCCTTTTCTAAGGAGAGCTTGGTTGTATCAGCCTGCTAACACTGGGGCTTGTGGGAGAGCGCGGCGCTGCAGGAGCAAGCCCAGGCCCCAGTGGTCCTCCACCCTCCCTCCGGCGGCACAGCAAACACATCAGCCACAAGCTCCTCTGAAGGACTGTTTGGAAGTGTTTATTGCTGAAGTTGCCAAATAGAGAGATGTAAAAAGGAGAAAAGTCCCAGCTCTAGCCAGTGGATTCATGCTTAGCACCGTGTTCTAACTGTTGAGTCTGAGCCTCAAGAGTGCCTTTGAGAGCGAGGTGTGGCCAGAGAAGTGTGAAAGCAGGGCTTGTCCGGCTGCAGGAGTAACCCTTTCAGCATCGTCCCTTCCTCCAGGCCCTCCAGCCGATGCCGCTGGCAGGACCTGGGCAGCTGCCTCCCAGCATCCCAAGGACTCCTAAATTTTAAACGAGCATTGTGAATGCGAAGGCGGCATTCGTAAATTGTGATTCTCTAAACAGGGTGTTTGAGACTTGTGCATTCACATATTGCAATAGCAAAGCTATGAAATTTTGGATTTTTGTCACACTCTGATAAGATTAAAAAAACACAGTTATATTTGATCCTGCTGGCTGAGTTGCAGAAGTAATTTCTTGTTCAATTGAAATCTAAAACTTTGGAGATTTCATGTCCACTGGGATGGAAAGTAATTTATCAATTCCCATTAACTTCGGCCACAAATCAGGGAAGTTTTTCTTTTCATTTTAGCAAAAAGGATAATGTATACCATTGACATTTTATACACTGACAGGAATTTCAGAAAGCAGGCAGCTAAAGCTGGGCTCTCTGCCTGTTTAGAAAAAAGCACTCTTAGATTTCTAAGAAAAACAGAACTTTGCATTTGGTCTGCAACTTTTAAGAGGAGGAGGATTCAAAAGTCAAAACCTGTATGTTTTGAGACTTGCCCACTTTAAGTTACTTTGAGCAGCTTTGTGGGAGCTTGTGGCCTTTCAAGCCTCTTATTTTTATATGTTCAGGTATGCATTTCTTTTGGGAGTTGCTCTTCTAATACACAAACATTTACTAATGGTCTTACAACGACTGCAGATTACATTTTTTCCAAGGCCTGCAGGCAGAGAAGGGGAGGTTGCCAATCGCTTACAAAAACAAGAACAGTGACATGAACTGTGTTCATTTCTTGTAAAGATAAATAAAACACAAGAAATGCAAAGAAGGTTGTTTTAATTCCCTGAAATTCCTACACCAGAACATTTGGAAGAAGGCGAGACTTGCTATTAGTCACCTGTATTGATTTCTGCCACTAAGGAAAGTGGGAGAAAAAATATTTACTGTGCTAAACCACTGAAGCTTTCAAACAGTTCATATTGAAAACTGTCTCCTGTGGTCTTCCCTCCCTGGCTTTCCCTCCATGGAAGAGAAGACTGGAAGAGGCACCAGAGCAGAGCAAAGAGAAGGAGCTGCTCTGTGCCCATCAGCCTCCTCAAGGGGAACAATTGCCTTCTCCTCACTGTTAGCAATAGGCCGCAAAACGATTTTCATAATAGTGAGAAATCAAGTACCACTGCAATTAAAAAGCTGTCATCGTCACTTTTCAATCTGGTTCTTCTACATGGCCTTCTCAGGGGGCTATGAGTACTTGCAAGTATTTTTGTTAAAATGGTAAAAAATATTTTTAATTTATTTGTTTCAAGCTGCTTGATGTTTAGGCTGAGTTTTAGGGGAAATTATGTGGTTTTGTGTCTGGGAAAACTGAAATAAGTGTCTTAGTTTTTAGGGTTTTTTTTCTCTTTCATTTACAAACATTAAACATTAAACAGTTGCTGTTTGCTTTCTTAACAAAAGACAAGCCAAAACAAGCTCAGCCATTTCACGAAACTCTTAAATGTGAAGGTTGATAGATGGATAGATTTATTTTATAGTATGGGTCTACTCAGAAAAGCAGCTGGGTAATGATGGTGTCTTCTTCCTCAGCATGGCTGCTGCTTGTGTGCATTCAGTCAGATCTTCAACTTTATGACAGAAATAAGTCTTGACTGCTTTTTTCTCTTGTTAGCCCTGCAGAGACTACATAGCTAAGCATCAAATATAGCTAATGAGCTAGGTTTTTCAGCAGTGAGCATTGAAGCCTCAGCAGCTGAGACTTCATCAGGCTATTGATTGCTCCTTACAACAAGGGGGTAGTAATTTCCAATCAATTGCATCTATGCAAGCACAATGAAAACAGGGGACATGGACAGGTATAGGCAAAAGCCTAATTTACCTGACAGATTGTAGTTTTATTTTTCACAATATTTGAAATGGAAAGGACACAGTTTCATTGTCAAAGTCCAGGTAGAACTTGAAGGACCGGGAATTAGAAGTTTTTCCTTGTAAACTCAGTGCATTTGAGACTGAAAAACAGTAAACATAGGACCTCACAATATTATTTTGTAAATGGTTTCAGGACAGAAGGCACAATGTAAGCACATTGCCAAATAGGGGGGGAAATGTGATGTGAGAAAAAGGATCTTTAACAATCATATCTAGTAGGATTGATTTTTGCTACGAGGAAAGAATGGCAGTTAATGACAGTGGGATTGAGTGTACCCTCAGCAA